>NC_079495.1:25889275-25985022 GCF_030052815.1 Hevea brasiliensis | reverse complement strand
CGGATTTGCACTGGACTCAAATCCTTAAAAATACATTGCTAATTGGTTTTGCAACAGAATTAGTAACTGATTGAATTAATTGGAATGAGCCTCATTGCTAATTTACATTGCAATGGATTGATATTCTGTTTCTATTAGCAACAGTTTTGCAACCAAGTAATCCGTTGCAAATACAAACAGATAAGAAATTTCATTGCTAAATTAATGAATTTAAACTAAATAAAAAAATTTCTAAAAAATGTAACCGTTGCTACTTGCAAGAAATCTGTTTCAAATACATTTTTTGTTCTTAATTTTGAGGGTTTTTAATTAAGCAATCTAGTAACCAATCTTGTTGTACATTGATATTGTAACAGATTTAGCAATAGATTTTTCATTTCTAATTGCAACAGATTACTTGATTGTTGCTAAGGCCCTAGTTGTTTAATGTGCAACCTTTAGCAACCAATTTTGTTCCATTTCTTTTTGCAACGGATTTCCGTTGCTCTATCAGTTTCAAATGGCTAAATAAAATTTAAAAAAAAAAAAAAAAAAAAAAACCAAGTTGTTGTGTTTATTTTTTAACCTATTAAAACCTGTAAAAACAGTGAATATATTTATAGTTCTCAAACCAACAATTACACAACACATCTATCCATTTATAATATCACAAAATATATATATTAAAAGAACACAAAGTCTCATATATTTAAAATATGTTGTAACTATTACATGTTGTAAATAACAAATCTCAAGCAACTGCCTCTGAATCACCATTGTCATTCTCATTTTCCTCAGCACGTGGGTCAGATGGCCAGGGGTCTGGTGTAGAAGCGAATGGAAACTCTGAAGGAAATTGTGAAGGAAATGAATACGTTTGCTGGCTCATCATTCTCCTCATAAACTCATGAATTTCAGGTACTTGAGTTGTTAATTTGTCATTTGTCGTTTTCATCGCTTGCATTTCTTCCTCCATCTACTTGTCACACTGCTCCTTTTCATCCAGCCTACGTTAAAGAGACTGCACCAATTCATTACAATTGTCACTTGTTGGTGTCCATGTAGTAGAACTCGATGAGCCCAGATAAAATGTAGATGCCGTTGACCCTAAACTATAGACTCTCCTCTTCCTTGCCCCACCAACAGCCTTATAGTACAAAGCATCTGAATCCATAATAGGAGGCTCACTACCCATGTCACGACCCAGGGATGGGGTTGGGACGTGTTTGTTCAACCAGCTACGCACTGGGGTGGAAACTTCGTGTCCCACATCGGAAACGAGAAGAAAAGATTTGGGCCATATATGTGGGAGCCTTCCTCACACAGTCGGTAGCGCTTTTGGGAATGAAACCTCCCAAGGGACAAATCCGTGAGGCCCATGGGCCAAAGCAGACAATACTAACTGGAGAAGGATCGGGCTGTTACAATTTGGTATCAAAGCGGGACTCCCTCTAGTACGGTGTGTGGTGCGAGGACGCACCAGGCGGAAGCTGGTGGGCTTGTCACGACCCAGGGATGGGGTTGGGACGTGCTTGTTCAACCAGCTACGCACTGGGGTGGAAACTTCGTGTCCCACATCGGAAACGGGAAGAAAAGATTTGGGCCATATATGTGGGAGCCTTCCTCACCTAGTCAGCGCGCTTTTGGGAATGAAACCTCCCAAGGGACAAATCCGTGAGGTCCATGGGCCAAAGCGGACAATACTAACTGGAGAAGGATCGGGTTGTTACAACCCAACTCATGTGACTGAGATGCCTATTCTTTGAGCCTTGGATAACGCTCGTGCACATTAACAAATTACAATAATAATTGATTTATATTTCTCAAAATTTTAATGTACACAAACTTGTAATTTGGAAAATTAACTTACACTAATTCCTTATGCTCTAGCATCTACATATTATCCAATTGTGCTTGATATATGTGTCTTATTAAATAGCTCATATGCTTCAAGATCTCTTCCTAATCCCTCTTTCTGATAACTGATTTAAGTTGTAATATGTGCAATACCAATACATTTAAAAATATTTTTTTATAAGTGTGATTATTAGGTCTTTTTTTTTTTTTTTACTTACTAGCAGCCTCAATTTCTCAACTAGTAAATCTATCCCCCACAATGAACGCATGAAGGTGTTATTTGACACCTATTATTAGTATACATTTTTTTATGCGTCAAGGTGGTTATTGGATGATTCTTTCTAAAACTCTTATTGCCTAGGACTAAGAGGAAGAAAATCCTCATAATCATGGTCAAAAAGCTAATAATGCCTAAAATTTGCTTCATTTTAGGCATAGTGAAAATGAAGAATATGTATTATCTTACATATACAAAATATGTTTTCTTATCAATTGAATTGAAAAGGATAAAGACATATAATGAAAATAGCTTAGTAAAACCCCAGTTGGGATGCATGAGGTTTGTTACATTCATAATCATTACATAAAAGACTGAATGAATAAGCAAACAAATGAGTTAAAGAATAGGAAATTCAAATACCTATATATTTCATATAGAAGTGAAGCTCCACAATTTATGAAATTAAAACTAGAGTAGAAAATCTAAATACTGTGAGGATCTAAATCAGATTTATTTCTAGAATATGATATATCCTGAAAAGGGATCAATCTAAATCACAGTCTGTTCAAAATAAAAAGAATAGTTATGAATTGAAGTAAAGTAATAAAATGGTTGAAGAAAAGAGTGAGATGATATCCATGCATTCAATACACACAAAAGTAGGTATTATTGATGTGATTTATCACATTTACAATTGTTTCTCATCAAACTTAGAAAGAAATGACTTAGTCCACAAATAAAAAGATGGTGCATCCAAATTACAAAAGCTTTGTCAACATTAAAATACTACTTAAAAAAGCATTGAATGTAGTTAGAGTGTGGTACAATGAAATAACAGACAGTCGAACCATTTCTTTCTAAGTGAGATGGGTAACAAGTTAATGGTTCCACAGCTAAGACAAAAAATATTCCGCCTGCTTTAGAAAATAAATTATGAGGTTGAATGAGTTGGATGCATCTTCATTAAATTTAGAGTTAGACATAGTGTAGTCCAAAGTTAATAAGTCCCAAATGAAACCCATAACATAAACACTAAAGAAGTTCTAAATTTCAAAAGGAACAAAACATCAGCGGTAATTTACATTGCAAAATAAAAAAGTAACAAAAGGCACAAAATCAAAACAGCTGGAGCAAGGCAAATTTCTTTCCCAAAAACCAATCAAACCATAGTTCTCAAACCTACTCATAAATTGTTACAAATTCCTAAAATAATTGGTCAAGATACATGCAATGAAATAGAGATTGCTTAAGTAGATAATTACGTATGTAGTAATTGAAATAGAGATTGCTTAATTAGATAATTAAAACTTATATTTAACTATTATAGAGTTACAATTTAGACCTTTATTGCAGGATACAGAAGTTAAAGCTTTACATAATGTAGGATAAAACTACAAACCCAAACATATATATCTTAAAAAATATCAAATTATATGTCAATGCAATACAGCTGCAAATTAGGGTTCTACAAATATGGATTAAATAAAAATTTATAACCAATTAAATCAAAGTTTCAAAAACAATGGATAACAAACATGATTATGGACTAAAGGCTTATATGGCAAACACACAATCCTTCAAGGCCAAATTGAGGTCTCACAATGCTCCAAAACATAGGCCAAAACCAGGGGAAAAGAAGAGGCTTTCGCTCAATGAAATAATGGCTGCAAAAAATAGCATAAGCAGTGTTAGAATGCAGAGATCATCTTCTCAAGTTGATGAAGGTTTAGGTCTTTGATAGGTTTCTTAAACAAAGACATCCTAAGCAGAAATCAATTTGAAATGTGGAAGCTGAAGCAACACAAGTTTCCTAAGCTTTTCTTTTCAATTAATGTTGACAACCATTATGGTAGATCAATTAAATCAAAGTTTCAAAAGCATAACTGTGAGAGGAGATTGCACCAACAATCACGATTATGGACTAAAGGCTTATATGGATTGAAGATCGTAAGCTGTGATTCTTGAGAATGAGCAACACCATGGTGGGAGATAGATGAACTCTGACCCGTCAAGAGGGAATTGACTTTGTTGGAGGTTTCAGCTAGAATGAGCTGCAAATTTTGAGAGTTCCAATTGCTTTCTTAGAGCTTTTGTAAGGAAGTTTATATTTTATCAATAATAGAGTTCCGATTGTTTTTACTTATCACTTTAACTAAATAATAAAACTTTAACAATTAAAATTTTATTCTAACAATTTCAATTGGGAGTAAAGTTTATTTAAAAAATAATATTGTATACAAATCAAATTATTTTTTCAATAATATTTAAATTTTAAAATAATTATAATCACACAATATATACAAGCTTGTTAAAAAAAAAAAAGAAATATATACAAGCTATTTTTATTGCAAGTCACAATATGCCAAAATTGAAAATAAATTTAAATTTAAAATTTTTTATTTTTTAATCTTTTAAATTTTTTTAAAAGTCAGACCATACACGCACATGTGTGTGTGTGCGTGTGTCTATATATATATATATATATATTAAAATTATTTTTTTATATATTATAATATTTAACATTCAAAGACTAGGATCAATAATTTTTACTATTTTTAAAAAATAAATTTGCTACATTTCATTACATAAATACATTTTAAATATAATAAATATTTTCATAACAACGAATACTTATATAGAGTATTTTTTTTTTTTTGACAAAAGAAACACTAATGGCTATTTTCTTATAAATAAAAACGGGAAATTTTTATTTACAATAAATTATTAAAATAAAATAAATTAAAATGTCAAATTAAATGAGTAAATGCATTATTGAATAATTTTAATTTAGCAACGGATTTCTAACGCTATTTCAAATAGCAATGGATATCAAAATCCATTGCTATTTATCATATTATATATTTTTCAATTATATATTAGCAACCAACTTTAGCAACGAACTAACTGTTTCTTACTGATAGCAACGGATTTAGAAAAGGACATGTGAATTAGTTGCTAAAATGTTGCACAATACAATTTTATTTTGGATTTACAACCACATGAGGTAACTGTTGCAAAATCCATTGCAAATAGAAACGGATTAATTTCGGTTGTAAATTCGTGTTTTTCTAGTGGTGGACCAAAGTATAATGCCATTAGCACTCAAGAGATAGGCTGACTAATGGTGTCATATTTGTGCTGACATGGCTGAAATGACATTTGATGTGGTGCCACATCATCAATTTTAATGCCATTATTTATTTTTGAGACTTAAGTGCAAAAGGCTGAAAAGCACATGTACTTTAAATGGCAAAAAAAAAAAAAAAGAAATGCTAAATGTTTAAAAGTACACAATATTTACGTGTGCTGTTCCCTAAAAAAATTTTAAATACTTATTTCAAATTATTATCATCCTTTTCCCTTCTTAAAATTTCCCTTTTCTATTTCTCGTTTTCTTCTTTAGCTAATTCACGATGTAAATGTGGCACTTAGAAATTTTTAATACAAATTTCAAATAGTTTAAATTTATTTATTAATATTTTATTGTTTAATAATATGATTTTCAATTGATATGTAGATATTTCAACTATATTGTTATGTTGTGAATTGGGTAGAATTGGACTCCCCATATTTGAATTAAATTAATTTATTGTTTTCATTTATTTGAGTTTGGGCTTGATTATGGGATTAGTGAATAATAAGGTTTATTATAAGCTTCAGGAGTCTTATGCTAGCCCAATCTAGTGCCAGTTTGACCTGTAGAATTAGATTGTACTAGTAATGACCGGTCAACTACATAGTATTGTCTACTTTGATCCACCTGGCCTCATAAATTTGTCCCCTGAGCCTCACCATCATCCGGCCCAAAATGTGTTATGCAATTAGGCAAAACATGTCCTTATGAATACGCTTCACTTTTCATCCTTTTTTTATGTAAGATGGTTCATTCTTGCCATCTTTCACCTAAAAGCCTACCATTTGTGACCAAGTTAATGTTCCTCAGTTACAGAACCACATGGAGAAATTTTTTGCTTATATTTTGCAATTTGCTTTGGACTTATTAATCTTTTAACTTGTTTTTGGATTTTGGAAATATCTTTGAGAAATATAAAAAGAGATAGACAAGGAAAAGACCATGAGGGAAACACAAGAAAGAGAACTAAAAATGTGAAGAGAAAGAAAATGGGAAGGGGGAGAGAGAGATGGATAGAAGGCGATAAAAATGGAGAGAGGGAGAGTAACCTAAATAGGAAGAGAGAGAGAGAGAGAGAGGGTAGAAAAGATGGATAGAGGGAGATACAGATGGAGAGAGGGAGAGAGACCCAAATAAGAAGAGAAAGAGGGTGAAAAACATGGAGAGAGTAAGAGAAAGTGAAAGAGAGAGAGAGAGAGAGAGAGAGAGAGAGAGAAGGAGAGATAGAGATGAAGGTATTAGAAAAATTATAATATTCAAAGATATATTTGTCAAAATATAAGGACTTATTTGTAAATCAAAGGAAAATATACACTTAAATAACCTATATTTTTTAACTTTTAGCATTCAAGGTTTGAGTTGTCTTCTTTTTTTGGCATTTAAGGAACCTATGCTTTTCAACCTTTTACACTTAGTGGCATTAAAATTGATAATGTGGCACCACAGCTGCACCACATCAAATGCCACGCTAGCCATGCCAATGCCATATCAATGCCATGTCATCATATCCAACGTCATTAGTCAACCTGTTCCTTAAGTGCTAACGACATTATACCTCAGGCCTTAAGTGCAATAAATAAATAAACTAGCCTCAGGCTCCTTTCATTAACACATGTAAATCACAGGGTATTTAAGTGTATTTTTCCCTTATATTTATATATGGAAAAATTTTTAATCAAAATTTTAAAAAACAATATTAATTTTAAAATAAAACAAAATTTCATTAATTAATCAATTTAAATTCAAATGCTTCATTTTTAAATATGATTATTCAAATTATCAAATTAATTCTTAATTTTGTAAACCATTTGAATTAGTACAAATTTAGCAAATTACAAGTCACTTCCAATCGAGGTGTTGGATGAAATAAAAAAATATAACATTTGGTTTCTGCTAATATTAATTAAAATTATTATTTAGTTTCTGTATTTTAAAGAAACCTATCATTTAATCTCTTTGCTTTGAAAAATATACTATTTAATCATTTTATTTTTTAGCCATGAACTATTTAGTCCCTCCCATTGTTTTAAAGCAAATTTGTTTTTCAACTCAACTTTTCAGTTCCCATAATTTGAATAACACAACTATTTAGTCCTATAATTTTAAATCAATCAACTATTAAGCCCCTGTTTATACCTATCCTTTAACTACCTTGACTAACAGAAAAGTTAATGGGATTGACTAAACAATTCACAGATTAAAAATAGGGGAATAAATAGTATTTTTTTTTAAATGAAGAGACTAATTAATTAATATATAAATTAAATAATAATTTTTCTATTAATTAACTAATTAGTATTCATGTACATTAAGAAATAGCTTCTGTTTCAAAGTCTATGCATTGCTACAATTGCTATCTCAATCAAAGTTTCAAAGGAGGTTTCACTCAAGAAGACTTATAACCATCGATGAATTAATATACATTAATATAATCTTTGGGTGTATCACTTTGCAATGGATTCACAAAAAGACATACCAATATAGCAGCTCCTAACCTACATTATGTTGAATAGGTCAATTTACCCACTTAACTTTATAAAAATTTTTAAAATATATAGAATATATAAATATTTTAAATAATTTTAATCAATCGATTTTATTGATATTAATAATAAAATATAAATTCAGCTTTATATATATATATATATATATATATATATATATATATATATATATATAATTCATTTACAAAATCTTATTTTTAATCTTTCAAATGGTATAAAGATATGAAATATAAATAAAAAAAATTATATTAAATTTTATTAAGTAGCATATAGATAAGGAGAGAACTACTTTGAATGCGCAATCATCATTTTAGTATTTTGAAGTGCTAAAACAATTGTAACATATCTTCATTATTAAAATTTATTTTTGATATTAATTTTTTTATTTATAGTTGATTTTTTTTTCAAATTGTAATTGTGCTTAAAAATTTAATATACCATGGCATATATTATTTTACCGAAGTTTTATTTCTTCTAATAACGTTTTTAGAACTGTTTCACATATATAATGATACAAAATTTAACCATACGTAGAAGGCCCATTATCCATCTTTCTAGCACAAGGTAAAATTATTTGCAATGATTTTAACAAGTGATGATAACACTATATTAAATTTTATTAGGTAGCACATAGATAAGGAGAGAACTACTCTTAATATGCAATCATCATTTTTAGAATTTTGAAGTACTAAAATAAAATAATTGTGAAAAGTCTTAATTATTAAAATTTATTTTTTGAAATTATTTTTTTATTTATAATTGATTAATTTATTTCAAATTGTAATTGTGTTTAAAAATTTAATATAATATGGTATATATTATTTTACTGCAGTTTTATTTCTTCCAATTATGCTTTTAGAATTGTTTTCACAGATATAATGATACAAAATTTAACTATCTGTAGAAAGCCCATCATTCATCTTTCTAACACAAGCTAAAATTATTTGGAATGATTTTAGCAACTGATGATGACACTAAGGGTCACATCAACAATATATGTTGCTTTGTGAGGTAAATTGTAAGATTATAACTATAATTTATTATTTTTTGAAATTATTTATAATAATATTTTCAAATTGAGGACAACTATAAATTTAAAACTAAAACTATAAATTTAAAACTATAGGGAATTAAAATTTTGATACGGCTTCGATTTAGTTCTCAATATATCGATTCTGATTCAAATAATTTGTTATGGTTTCAGTTCAGATTTTGATTCTTAAAATAATTTTATACAATTGTTTCAATGGAAAGTCAAACAAGAATTTCTATTTAAACCTTAAAGTTGGTTATTAACGCATAATATATCATATAATATATATTTTAGCTATTTGTTAATTATATAATCTTTAACTCTAAGTTTCTTTTAGATGAATTCAACCCCAAACCTTTTCTGTTGTATCATGGTATGAAGATGTCACACCCCGGCTTAGGGGGCCCCAGCTCAAGCCCCTCTATGGGTGGCCTTCTTGCAGCCCCCTTAGAGGCGGACTGCGACTCACCAATTTTAGCTATTTATTAATTATATAATCTTTAACTATAAGTTCCTTTTAGATGAATTCAACCCCAAACCTTCTGGTTGTATCACAGTGTGTGACAGAAGATCCTTATCAAGCTGGGCTATTAGGATTAAGTATATTATATAATATAATAATATAAGTATATAATATAATATACTTTTTAGTTATTTCTTAATTATTTTATTTTAACAATAAGGTACAAGTACATAATTAAGGATTAAGTGTATTGCATATAATACAGTAGCACACTTGTAATTAAGAATTATAAGGTAATTTAATATATTTATAACATATATTAGAAAATGATATAGTAGAATGGATATATATATAATGTGTTTGGTCATTCATGGTCTTGCTCTTGCTACATCTGCTATGTTGACATCTTGCACTTAACCAATTACATTGAGTGATTATCTTCCATGAAGATTTTCAAATTCAAATGGTATTTCATTTTCCATTTTGGGTGATGATGAACACATTGAACATTTATGTTATAGACAATGTTGATTTAAAAATTATATAGGACATATGTCTTTGGTCCCATTATATGCCTATCAATTCATATGTGAACGACAAGGAAGGAAAATCTTTCCTAGATGTGGCTGATGATATGCCAGCCGGCAACTGATTTGCTTTTAAGGTTTTTGTTTTTATTGACTAGAGTTATGATACATCCAATTATCTTTACTATTCCTTGGAATTTTCTTTGCAAAACATATTCGATGATCTTTTAATCAATGCTTTCTAAAATCATCGAAATTCTTGAGGAAGCTGAGTTATTCACATTAAAAAAAAATAAACAATTTGTGTTTCCAAAGTTGTAATAATTCTCTATTTTGTGCTGTTCTCTTCTTATGTAATTTCTAGAGAAGGGTCTCAAGTGTTTTCTTGTTTTTTTGAACTTTCTATTTGTCCAATATTGAATAACCTATTATTGATTTGTTTCAGAGATTTTTTTATAGATAAAAGAGGGAATGTGCATTGTGTAACACCCTCACTATAATAATTCTGTATATTCTATTGTTTCGGTGACCGGTGTCGGTCCGGACAGCTAGAACGTCTGGAAAAATACTTAGACTAGAGTGAGGAATCATAAATAACTCAAATATTAATAAGAAAAATTTAGGAAAAATTTTAGAAATAAAATACAACTAACTTAAATGAGCCGGTGCCCTAGCGATGGGTAACCCAGTGGAAAGTTGCGGTCTTCGCAACTAGAAGCCCTAAACCAGAGAGAAAATTTGTGAAATAATTTTTGGGACTCCAGAGAAGAGTCAATGAGGTTTCTATGGCATTAGAATGCCAAGAAAAGATTTAGAAAAATTTTTTAATCGGTACAGACAATTTTAGTTTGTTAAGCCAAACGAAGGGCATTTTGGTCATTTCGCCTTCAGAGACGATTTTTAGCCGACTTGTCCAGTTAAGTAAATAATTATTATGAAATAAAATGTGAATAAATATTGCTAAAAATTAAATTGAAAATGAGTAGAAAAGAAAAGAAAAAGAAAATGAATTAAATGGGAAATATGACATCACATGATGTCATTAAGAAGGCCTCCACCAATCACAACTCAACAAGCCAATTAAAAAGAGATAAAATGGGAAAAAAATGAAAACAAATTCTACCATTCATCTCCTTCTTCAGCCGTTTCTCCCTTTTCTCTCCTTTCACCATTGTTATTCCAAACTTCTCACTAGAAATTCTCTTGAAAAATCACCATAAAACCTCTCACCCTCTCTTCACAAAAAATTTCCCTTACCACTAGAGCTAGACTTGGGCAGCTATTAGAAGAGGATAAAGTGAAGGAAAGTGAAGGATAGAAATTCATCCAAGAGGTTAGTGCTAATTTTCTTGCTTCCACTCTTTTTTAAGCATGAATTTAAGTTGAGTTAAGTTGAAAATTTGATGAAAAATGAATTAAAGATGCATGAACTTGCCCCATGAAATTTTGGCAGCCTTATGGTACCTAGGGTTTCATCAATTTGATTGCATAATAGTTATGTATGGCTGCCATTGAACATGATTTTGGTGTTTTAAATTCATGGATTGTATGTATATAGAGAATTGAAATTGTTGGAGTTAGGGTTTGGGCACCAAAATTTGGATTTTGTTTATGTATTGGTGAAAAGAGGTTGTGATGGTCAATTAGTGACCATTTGGTCATGTTTGAGTAGGAAATTGAGTGCATGGTGCCAAGGGAATTGAGGTTATGTATGCTGTCCAGTGTGCACTGCAGGTCTGGATGTGAGTCCAGCATGTTTGGGCAGCTGTAACTTGAGTTGTGTAGGTTCAATTAGTACAAGCTCAATTGGACGTGAAATTAGACACATAATGGCACAACTTTGATGAAGGAAACTGTCCCGGAAAACCAACCTAAGTGGCTCTAAAAATTGACCTAATCCGGGTGACCAATATGCAGTCCCTGGAAAATGACCAAATGAACAGTATTCATTCATTTGGTCATAACTCAGTGTAGAAAAGTTCAATTGATCTGAAATTTTACTAGTAGAAAGCTGAGACATATCCCTACAACTTTCATGAAGAACATAAATCCAAATTCTAACCATAACCTAGTCAAATTGCCAACCAAACTTAGGTCACCAAATCTGGCAGAACCAAATTGCCCAGAAATTCTGGGTACAGGTCACTCCGGCTAGTTATGGTAAAATGACCATAACTTGAGCTACAAAACTCCAAATGGAGTGATTCAAAAAGAAAATTAAAGAAGACACAATAAGGAACAACTTTGATAAAGAAAAGTTAGCCCAGTTTCCACTGTAAAATTGTCCAATGGAACAGTAAACTTAGGTAATCAAAACTGAAAATTTAGAAATGCATCTAGGGGACTTTAAATTGCAATTGGCAATTAATACTAGCAAATGTAAAACTCAAAATGTGGGATCTTGGTGTAATTAGAATTAACATATCCATTAAGTATGAAAAAGTCAATATTTTGGTTGAATATAAGGTAAATAGTAATCAAAATGATTAGCAAATTAAGATGAAGACCTAGAACTAATTCTAAGCTTAAATGCTTAGAATTGTACGACAAATGTGGACTATGCATCCTAGTCAAAATTGTAAAGGGAAATTAAGGCCATAAATTTGAAATCTATGAAATGTTCATGGATTGCTTGAAACATGAAAAGTAAGTCACCTAATTGATGTGAATAGATAGTTAGAGCTTATATGCCCATCACAAATAGAATTCATAAAATGAATAAATGAGAAAGGAAAAAATGTTTTGAATACAATGGTACATGTGAACCATTATTTTGAATTGTGATTAATATGAATGACATAATGAATAAATAAATAAATCATATTAATATATGAATGAGACATTAGTTCTCATTATTGTAGAAAGGAAAAGTACTTTGAGTACAATGGTATAAAAGGATAATTGATGTGAATTATGATCATATAAATGATCAAATGAATGTATGAATTATAATTGAAATTTATTATGAAATAATGAAGTCATAAAACATAATATATTAATATTTAATGATATTATGTGCCTTGGTATTGCCTAGACATGTGTGTCAGATTGGATAGTTTGGCATGCCAATAGGGTATTGTTATGGCAGTACTGCGAAAGGCTTTATGCCTGTATTCATGGCTTTATGCCCGTATTCATGGCTTTATGCCCGCACTCATGGCTTTTATGCCTGATTATGTGTTATCATGGCTTTTAGCCATACTGACTGCATACGTGGATGACATTCCACGTCCCATGGTATGACGGCCCGAGGCACCGCGGTGTCCAGTGCCAACGACCCATTATCCAGTTTAGTCAGCCTATCATAGATTACCTGGGTAATGTAAATTATTAAAATTATTTAAGAACATTAGTAATTAAAAATATTAGAAAGTACTGAATGAAATGAGAAAAAAAAAAAAAAAGATTAGCAATGGAAACATAATTGAATCAAGTAGTACAAATGAAATTTTCAGAATTGTAGGAATCAAAAATACAATACTCCTAGAATTAATCTGTATATCGAATATTATTACTGTATAAACTCAATATTTTCAAAGAGGAATGAATTAGCATATAAGATAGATAATACTATAAACATCATAGTAAATCAAATTGATTCTTGAATACTTAAATTATGCTCTATTTTTTTTCTTTATTTGTATATATTATTTTCTTATTATATTATTGCACCACTAAGCAGCAATGCTTAGCGCGATGGATTTGTTTCCTCACGCAAGTACTTTGACTGAGATTTTTGGAGTCCAGATCTGCAGAAGTGTTCAAGTTGTCACCTCCTCAGCAATGCATGTAGATAGGGCTCACAAAAGTTATTTTATGTATTTATAATTAGTTATCATGTTGAAATATAAATTATGAAATTGTAATTAATTTGTTTATTATGTAAATTTTAAATTATGTAATTAATGGAAATTTGAAATTTTTGATATATGAAATGAGCATGAATGAATATGCATGGTAATGAATAAGAATCGAAATGTATGGACACTATCAGAAATGATGATGCATGAAATGATGAGATGATTATGAGAATTATTGATGAGATTTTTATTTTAAAATATTAATGAAAATTTCAAGCAGATGAATAGTGAAATACTTCAAACATTAATAAAATAAGGGAAACTCTGTTAGTTTCTCCTTCAAAAAATAATTAATATTAAAAGATAATAACTTGAAAATGATTAAAGGAATAAAGTAAGATAAGATAGGGTGCTCCGATACCGAATGTAGCACTCCTTGCTCAGCTACACTGTAGTCGGGTGAGGAGTGTTACATTTATTGGTATCAGAGCGCGGTTTAGACGTTTCTGGACCTAGATAGACTGTATATCATGCATTACATTCATAAGAATCGAGGTGATACTATTACAGATCTGTATTTCCCGTTTATTTTAGGTTAAGGTATGGAATAAGAGAGTGAAGAGACAATGAGATAGCGAATGGAGATGAGAGGGAGACTGTATTTAAGATGAAAAAGAATGAGTACAGAACTGTTTAAGGATAGGATTGAGACTAAGGAGAAAGTTAAGTATGATAACACGGAAAGGTGAAGAAATAAGGAGGTAGTAGCTCCTCGACTATTTACATCGAATAAATTTCGAGGATGAAATCTAAATTAGAGGGGGGAGATCTTTAACACCCTCACTGTAACAATTCCGTACATTCTACTGTTCCGGTGATCGGTGTCTGTCCGGACAGCTAGAACGTCTGGAAAATATTTAGACTAGAGTGAGGAATCATAAATAACTCAAATATTAATAAGAAAAATTTAGGAAAAATTTTAGAAATAAAATACAACTAAGTTAAATGAGCCGGTGCCCTAGCGATGGGTAACCCAGTGAAAAGTTGCAGTCTTCGCAACTAGAAGCCCTAAACCAGAGAGAAAATTTGTGAAATAATTTTTGGGACTCCAGAGAAGAGTCATTAAGCTTTCTATGGCATTAGAATGCCAAGAAAAGGTTTAGAAAAATTTTTCAATTGGTACAGACAATTTTAGTCTGTTAAGCCAAACGGAGGGCATTTTGGTCATTTCGCCTTCAGAGACGATTTTTCGCCGACTTTTCTAGTTAAGTAAATAATTATTATGAAATAAAATGTAAATAAATATTACTAAAAATTAAATTGAAAATGAGTAGAAAAGAAAAAAAAAGAAAATGAATTAAATGGGAAATATGACATCACATGATGTCATTAAGAAGGCCTCCACCAATCACAACTCAACAAGCCAATTAAAAAGAGATAAAATGGGAAAAAAATGAAAACAAATTCTACCATTCATCTCCTTCTTCAGCCATTTCTCCCTTTTCTCTCCTTTCACCATTGTTATTCCAAACTTCTCACTAGAAATTCTCTTGAAAAATCACCATAAAACCTCACCCTCTCTTCACAAAAAATTTCCCTTACCACTAGAGCTAGACTTGCACAGCTATTAGAAGAGGAGAAAGTGAAGGAAAGTGAAGGGTAGAAATTCATCCAAGAGGTTAGTGCTAATTTTCTTGCTTCCACTCTTTTTTAAGCATGAATTTAAGTTAAGTTAAGTTGAAAATTTGATGAAAAATGAATTAAAGATGCATGAACTTGCCCCATGCAATTTTGGCAGCCTTAGGGTACCTAGGGTTTCATCAATTTAATTGCATAATAGTTATGTATGGCTGTCATTGAACATGATTTTGGTATTTTAAATTCATGGATTGTATGTATATAGAGAATTGAAATTGTTGGAGTTAGGGTTTGGGCACCAAAATTTGGATTTTGTTTATGTATTGATGAAAAGAGATTGTGATGGTCAATTAGTGACCATTTGGTCATGTTTGAGTAGGAAATTGAGTGCATGGTGCCAAGGGAATTGAGGTTATGTATGTTGTCCAGTGTGCACTGCAGGTCTGGATGCGAGTCCAGCATGTTTGGGCAGCTATAACTTGAGTTGTGTAGGTTCAATCAGTACAAGCTCAATTGGACATGAAATTAGACACATAATGGCACAACTTTGATGAACAAAACTGTCCCAGAAATCAGCCTAAGTAGCTCTAAAATTTGACCTAATCTGGATGACCAATATGCAGTCCCTGGAAAATGACTAAATGAACAGTATTTATTCATTTGGTTATAACTTAGTGTAGTAAAGTTCAATTGATCTGAAATTTTACGAGAAGAAATCTGAGACATAGCCCTACAACTTTCATGAAGAATACAAATCCAAATTCTGACCATAACATAGTCAAATTGCCAATCAAACTTAGGTCACCAAATTTGGCAGAACCAAATTGCCCAGAAATTCTGGGTACAGGTCACTCTGGCCAGTTATGGTAAAATGACCATAACTTGAGCTACAAAACTCTAAATGGAGTGATTCAAAAAGGAAATTAAAGAAAACACAATAAAGAACAACTTTGATGAAGAAAAGTTAGCCCAGTTTTCACTGTAAAATTGTCCAATGGAACAGTAAACTTAGGTAATCAAAACTGAAAATTTAGAAATGGATCTAGGGGACTTTAAATTGCAATTGGCAATTAATACTAGCAAATGTAAAACTCAAAATGTGGGATCTTGGTGTAATTAGAATTAACATATCCATTAAGTATGAAAAAGTCAACATTTTGATTGACTAGTAAGGTGAATAGTAATCAAAATAATTAACAAACTAAGATGAAGACCTAGAACCAATTCTAAGCATAAATGCTTAGAATTGCATGATAAATGTGGACTATGCATCCTAGTCAAAATTGTTAAAGGGAAATTAAGGCCATAAATTTGAAATCCATGAAATGTTCATGGATTGCTTGAAACATGAAAAGTAAGTCACCTAATTGATGTGAATGGATAGTTAGGGCTTATATGCCCATCACAAATAGAATTCATAAAATGAATAAATGAGAAAGGAAAAAATGTTTTGAATACAATGGTACATGTGAACCATTATTTTGAATTGTGATTAATATGAATGACATAATGAATAAATAAATGAATCATATTAATGTATGAATGAGACATTAGTTCTCATTAGAAAAAGTACTTTGAGTACAATTTTATAAACGGATAATTGATGTGAATTATGATCATATAAATGATCAAATGAATGTATGAATTATAATTGAAATTTATTATGAAATAATGAAGTCATAAAACACAATATATTAATATTTAATGATATTATGTGCCCTTGTATTGCCTAGACATGTGTGTCAGATTGGATAGTTTGACATGCCAATAGGGTATTGTTATGGCAGTACTGCGAAAGGCTTTATGCCTGTATTCATGGCTTTATACCCGTATTCATGGCTTTATGCCCGCACTCATGGCTTTTATGCCCGCACTCATGGCTTTTATGTCCGATTATGTGTTATCATGGGCTTTTAGCCATACTGACTACATACGTGGTTGATGTTCCACGTCCCATGGTATGACGGCCCGAGGCACCGCGGTATCCAGTGCCAACGACCCGTTATCTAGTTTAGTCAGCCTGTCATAGGTTACCTGGGCAATGTAAATTATTAAAATTATTTAAGAACATTAGTAATTAAAGATATTAGAAAGTACTGAATGAAATGAGAAAAAAAAAAAAAGATTAGCAATGGAAACATAATTGAATCAAGTAGTACAAATGAAATTTTCAGAATTGTAGGAACTGAAAATACAATACTTCTAGAATTAATCTGTATATCGAATATTATTACTGTATAAACTCAGTATTTTCAAAGAGGAACGAATTAGCATATAAGATAGATAATACTAGAAGCATCATAGTAAATCAAATTGATTCCTGAATACTTAAATTATGCTCTATTTTTTTTTTCTTTATTTGTATATATTATTTTATTATTATATTATTGCACCACTAAGCAATAATGCTTAGCGCGATGGATTTGTTTCCTCGCGCAGGTACTTTGACTGAGATTTTTAGAGTCCAGATCTGCAGAAGTGTTCAAGTTGTCACCTCCTCAGGAATGCATATAGATAGGGCTCACAAAAGTTATTTTATGTATTTATAATTAGTTATCATGTTGAAATATAAATTATGAAATTATAATTAATTTGTGTATTATGTAAATTTTAAATTATGGAATTAATGAAAATTTGAAATTTTTGATTAATGAAAATTTGAAATTTTTGATATATGAAATGAGCATGAATGAATATGCATGGTAATGAATAAGAATCGAAATGTATGGACACTATCAGAAATGATAATGCATGAAATGATGAGATGATTATGAGAATTATTGATGAGATTTTTGTTTTAAAATATTATTGAAAATTTCAAGCAGATGAATAGTAAAATACGTCAAACGTTAATAAAATAGGGGAAACTCCGTTAGTTTCTCCGTCGAAAAATAATTGATATTAAAAGATAATAACTTGAAAATGATTAAAGGAATAAAGTAAGATAAGATAGGGTGCTCTGGCACCGAATGTAGCACGCCTTGCTCAGCTACACTGTAGTCCGGTGAGGGGTGTTACACATTGTGTTTGCCGTGATTTGGCTTGTCAATTTGGAGTTAATTGTAGGATTTTTAGTGATTGTCACTTCTCCATGCATAATTTGTGGGACATGATTGATTTTTGGTATTATAGTTCTTTTGTTGTTGGTATAAATTGAGAGGTTTAATTGGACAAAGATAGGGTTTTTTTTTTCTTTATTTTTTCTTGCTAGGAAGTCTTTTCCTCCTTTTTGTACTTATATAGTTATATGTATATGTATTCTCTCACACAAACTTGGATGCATGCATGAGTGTGCTGTATTTTAATCACTCTATTTCAGCCAAATATATCTTTCTCTGGAATCATCTACTTGCTCTAAAATAAATATATATTTCAAAGATATAGTTTTGAATTCTAAACAATGCATTATTTCATTTACCTCATGAACTTTGGACCTCCATAATTTTTTTTCCTCATTTTAAGTTATATTTTATTACTTAATTCCTTGTATTTTGTTATGCTTGTTCTTGAGAGATATTTCCATGATTTACAAATCTCTTAAAACATACATTTTGTTATGAGTATATTTATGGTGGATGTCCATTAACATTTTTAACTCCTAAGCTCTTCATTTTCTATCTATAAATTCAATGAATTTCACTAAGTACTTTATTAATTATGAGCCCTCCATCTTCTCATGTATGCCTACAAATAAAGGCAATGTATGTGATGTTTTATATAGTTGAAAATCATTAAGAAATTCTAATTTCTCTCAATCTTCTCTCTTCTATTATTCTCTTTGTTTTACCTTATTTTTATCTCGTTATCAGCACAAGTCTCTAGCCTTAACTCTACATAGGTTTCATATTTTCTTTTCTACGATTTCAAAAGTACTAAGGCTGGACAATTAGATAGCTGGTGGTTTACAACAACCCGGCTAGAAGGAAATATTGTTATCCAAATCAACAAATATTGTTTCTTTATTTATAATCCATGCATTCTCTATGATAGTATGTCAAATTTGTCACGGCTTGAATCTGTGGCCCTTAATATTACAGGTAAGAACTATTTGTCATGGATATTAGATTCATTTAGATGCAATAATACTTCTTTTGTTATCATTTCTATGAAAGCTTGGTATCTTATAGTAAAATATCCACTTGAACCCTGGAAGAGTTTGCAAGAAAGATATTATTACTAAGAGTGATATAATGTTATTAGAAAAGATATAACCACCAGAAGACTATGATACTTCCAAAAGCTCATTATGATTGGATGCAATTAGACTTACAGGGTTTTAAAATTGTACGTGAATATAACTCAGCAATGTTTAGAATCAGCTTCCAATTAAAATTATGTGGAGAAAATATCACTGATGAAGACATGTTAAAGAAAACTGTAATGGCTCGGCCCACTAGTGATATTGTCCGCTCTGGGCCAAAGCCCTCACGGTTTTAAAACGCGTCACTAGGAGTTACAAACCATCAACTTATAAACCCAGCATCTCTCCCGTGTTTTGCCGATGTGGGATTTGCCCAGGGTGTTCCAATCCACCCCCCTTATGGGTCTCAGCATCCTCGCTGAGGTTTGCCCCACCATCGTTCAAGGTTGCACGCGGAGCGGCTCTGATACACAAATGTAATGGCCCGGCCCACTAGTGATATTGTCTGCTCTGGGCTAAAGCCCTCACGGTTTTAAAACGCATCAATAGGGGTTACGAACCATCAACTTATAAACCCAGCATCTCTCCCGTGTTTTGCCGATGTGGGATTTGCCTAGGGTGTTAAAAAAACATTCTTTACTTTTCACTCCTCTAATATGCTCTTACAGCAGCAATACCATGAAAAGGGATTTAATAAATACTCTGAATTGATTTCATATCTTCTTGTGGTTGAGCAAAGTAATGAGCTATTATTGAAAAATCATGAAAACTATCCATCTGGTTATGCGCCATTCCCTGAAGTGAATGCAACAACATTTAATAAAATTCATGGATGTGGTTGTGGTCGTGGACATGGATATAGTCGAAATCGACATACTTTCCACAATCATGGTGATCATAATAATCACTATTCTATCAATAAGATTACATCTCACCACTAGAAGTGGCAAAATAGTTAAGAAATAAAAGAAAAAGTTACAAGTGAATATAATAGAAAGAATGTGGTGAATGCTATCATTGTGGCATGAAAGGTCATTGGTCACGTACTTATCGCATGCCAAAACATTTTGTTGAGCTTTACCAAGCATCTTTGAAAGGCAAGGGAAAAACTATTAAAATAAACCTTATCTATAATGATTTTAACCATAGCCAAATTAACACACCACATTTAGATATTGCCAATTTTCTCCCTGAAAGAGGAATTGACCATATGATTAATGATGGATTTCTCCTTGAAGAAGGTATTGATTATATAGTAAATGATGGAAGTATTTGAGATTAGATAATGTTTCTTATTTTATTTCACAAGCTTTCTTTAGGATTTTCTATGCATGTTTTCTTGATTTTATTTCCTGATAATATATTTCTTATGCTATTTATCTTGTTTAATAAAGAAAACATGGCTTTTGGATCCAAGATCAATAGTGAGGATATATGTCTCATAGACAATGCAACCATGCAAACCATTTTTAACGATAAGAAATATTTTTCTAGTTTGATTATGAGGCAAGCATATGTTAATACGATATCTAGTAGTACAAAATTAATTGAGGGCTCCAAAAGAGCTAATGTATCATTGCACCTAAAGGAATAAAATTTATTATAAATGATGCATTATTCTACCCTAAGCCTCAAAGGTATTTATTAAGTTTTAAATATATTCGATTTAATGGATATCATATTGAGGCAATGAGTACGGGAAATATAGAGTATCTTTTTATTACTAATATTATTTTTGGGAAGAAATGTTTGTTGAAAAAACTACCCTCTGTCTTCTAGATTGTACTACACAAAAAGAATCACATACTATAGTAAACCGAAAGTTTACTAGTCAAAGTGATTTTCTTGTTTGGCATGACCAGTTTGGCCATCCTAGATCAATTTATAATGTGAAAAATTATTGAGAATTCATGTAGCCATTCATTAAAAACTCAAAAGGTTCTTTAATTCAATGAATTCTTGTGTGCTGCTTGTTATCAAGGAAAATTAGTTATTAGGCCATAACTAGCTAAAATTGGGTTTGAATCTCCTGCATTTTTAAAGCATATTAGGTTAATATATGTGGCTCTATACATCCACCATATGGACCATTCAGATATTTTATGATTTTAATTGATGCATCAATTAGATGGTCACATGTGTGTTTACTATCATCTAGCAATTTAGCATTTGCAAGATTTCTTGCACAAATAATTCACTTGCGAGCACATTTTCCTGACTATCCAATTAAGACAATTCGCCTTGATAATGCTAGTAAATTT
Organism: Hevea brasiliensis; assembly: GCF_030052815.1. NCBI lineage: Eukaryota > Viridiplantae > Streptophyta > Magnoliopsida > Malpighiales > Euphorbiaceae > Hevea > Hevea brasiliensis. Next base: position 25,963,466 of record NC_079495.1, on the reverse strand, counting down.
ACATTTCAAACTTTTAATGATTATCACATGTTGATAAGAATAATTGTTGAACATCCTATAGCTCATGTTCACACACAAAATGGTTTGGCAGAATCATTTATTGAATGTGACTCCAATTGATTGTAAGGCCATTACTTATTAGAACAAAACTCCTTATTTCTATTTGAGGACATGTTATTCTACATGCAACAACACTTATATGCATCAGGCTAACATCTTATCATAAGTTCTCCCCTTTACAATTAGTTTTGGGTCAGAAACCAAATATTTCCCATTTAAGAATTTTTGGATGTACGATATATGTTACAATTGCTCCACCACAACGCACTAAGATAGGTCCTTGAAAGACGTTTAGAATATATGTCGAGTATGAGTCTCCATCTATAATTAGATATTTTGAATATTTGACAAGAGATTTATTTATGGCCAAATTTGCTTATTGTTACTTTAATGAATCAATTTTCCCGACATTAGGAGGACAAAATAAGCAGCTAGACAAGCAAATTAATTGGCGAGGATTTTCATTATCACATCTTAGTCCTCATTCTAGGCATGTAAACTAGAAGTTCAAAAGATAATTTATTTATAAAATATTGCCAATCAATTACCAGACGCATTTACTGACCCAAGGAGAGTGATTAAATCTTATATACTAACTGTAAATGCTTTTATTAGAATTTCTAAAAATTTTAAGAACCAATAAATAAATATCTACAAAATCCAGGGACCTCATAATAATTTACCCTTAGCAGAAAAATGGGATTTTTATCATTCAAGTGCATTCAAAATTATGAAAGAGGGGTGAAATAGGGTGATGTGGACAAAGTTGACAGTGGGACGCTAGTCAAATTAACAAATTTATATTGGGACGCTATCTATACTAGTGTTGTGATATTGGGATGGTATTGTGGTTTGGGACGCCAATACTAATGGTGTTTTTGATGTCATCACACTAATAAAAATGGCATTTTGCCAAGCTTGACTTCGTGCATGAGATTCTCCCTCTGATTCTTGCTTAGAAGCCATTAAAAATAGCATCCCAAGCTTAGTTAACAGTATCAATTTTTTTTATATTATTTTAATTTTAACTTCAGAAATTATTTATTTGAATTTTATATGTTATATATTATATTATATTATTATATATTTTCAGTTAAGTTCAAAATTTGTTTTCTACCTATTTTTTAAACTATTTTATGAACTATTTAAAAATTAAAAATTTTACATACAACATTAAATCATTCAAAATATACAAATTGCTTCCACTCAATATCCATAGAAAGATTATAGGATCTAGCCATAAAAACATCTCCAAGAAAATCATTTAGAAAAGATCTCCCATTTTCCATGGCCTTCACAGCTTTACTCTTTGTATGGTCTGCTAAGGAAAGCTTTAACACCTCAAGTGTGCTTACTTCAACATAATCTTAGGTATGACATGTAGAATGGCAACATCCAAGTTCTAATGCTACACTTTCAGAGAGATCTGATGCTAATGGTACAAAAAATAATCCATTCGCATTAGGTTCTTCCTCCCTTACTTTATATTTGATGTTCTCAGCATGGTTATTAAAATTGAGATGCAAAGATCTCAAAGTCCTATTAGCATCCACTCTCTTGCAATGACTATCACAACTGGCATGTCTTCTGAAATTAGATCCAAAATCTGGCATCGCATGTTCACTTAAACCATTGTCACCAGCAAAATTCTATCTAGGCTCATGCTTTTGAATTCCATCCCAGTTAGTAAATTTACATCCTATAAGATCATCCTTGGAAAGAAAAACAGCTGTAGAATTTAACAAGCGAATGCCCTTTGCACATGTATAAGCATCTGTAAACCTATTCACCAGCTTCTCTCTTATACCTCCAAATGAACAACAGCAAGCTCCAAACTAATTGTCAGCCATCTCTGTCCAGTTAACTGATGGCATTTCCATGAATATGAACTTAAATTTTAAGAATACGAAAAGATAAAAGGAAATATTAAAGTGATGTCAAATACTTCAGTGCAAGTTAAGCTAGTCAAAGAAGCATAAAAAAGAATCCAATATCGCTAAACAGCTAAAATAGAAGGTCCATAGGCAAACATGATGAATTTCCTTGGAGTTTCAGAATGTCATTTGATATAGGCATAACAAAAAATTGAGATAATTATGTGTTAGACCTTGGACAATTTAACATATGATGGGCATTTGCCAGAAATAAACACTTTTAGAAATATGCATAATTAGGCAAAATAACAAAAATTAGAAATTAATGACATTAATTGCAATAAACATGAAAAAGCATTTTGCCTTATGCAACTTCTAGTCAATCTAGTTGAACAATTTCCACAGTAAAAATGCACTCCTTTCGTCGAAGATAAACTCTTCAAATCTGAACCAAGTAAGCAAAATAAGTAAGAAGTAAACATGGTGATTCCAAAACAGAAGGATGAAATAACACAAGCTTAACTTCACTATGATCGTTAAGAGCTCTAAAACTCATCGGAGAAATAGGGTCGATCAGAACCTTAGGAATCGAAACCCTAAGTGAGACCTTCTAAGTATCTTCTCCAATCCAGGTCACAAGAAGTTGAGATTGTGGGATTTTTAGCCAGATCTTGAGGTCTTTGCAATGAATTGAAGGTTTGTGTGGGAATCGAATATGAGTAGTTTGAGATTTGGGATCTCAAGGTTTTTTCATTGCCTTTTCTAGATGCTGATAATAATAGTGCCCCCATTCCTTTTGCAAGCAGTGATTCTCACTGCCAATGATGTGTTTGATGTTATCGACATAGCATCCTGACTCATAATGCTATTAAAAATAAACATCCTGCTCCTTGCATGCTAATTTAATTAGCATCCTATTAACAATTTTCTCCACATCAGCCTTTTCCATCTTTTTCGTAAATTCTCTCAAACTTGGGTAAATTTCACTGGTGGTCACTCAACTAATATGGTATTTATAGTAAGGTCATTGAACTTAGATTTTGTACTTAAAAGTCATTGAATTTCAATTTTTAGCACAAAGAAATAACTTTGGTCGATTTCTGTCAATAGCTCCGGTAATATAATGACGTGGCTAACCAATGTGGCATTTGATAAAAAAAAAAAAAAAATCATTCTCTCTCTTATGTTATCTATCCTACATGGAGAAGTCAAATCTCTCTCTTTCTTGATATTTAAACAAATCTTTGCCTTCTGTCTCCATAGATTTAAAACATCTGAACTTCACTCAACTTTTCTCACTTTCCTTCTATGTTCAAAGTAAAAGATTAAAGTTTATGTGATTTTGTGCTGACGAAGGGAAACGATAGAGCAAAGTGAGTATGACGTGATCATTCGGAGATGTATTTACAACATGCAAGCTGATCTACACAATTCTTGGACTGGTGGTAACCTTGGTAGGCATTTTCATGGCTGTAAAAATTATAGGGTAAGTTATGGAAATATGCATAGTGTTTGATTTTTTGAGTTTTTGAGTGAAATTATAGGTTAGTGTGCGAGTGGGTGTTTGCAGACATCAAAATATTGTAGGTATTTCCAGTGGTATGATGATCCTTTCCCACCTAGAGCAACTCATGTGATTTCAAGATTACTAAAGAGGTTTGATAGACATGATCACAAAATGGAAGCTGTGAGAGGCAAAGTGAGAAAGTGGATGTGCATTGCATTGTTTTTAGGTTTGTGTCTGTTACTGGACAAAGTCTTCTTGGGTTGAATAGGGATTATGATGGGTGAAATGGAAATGAGAACTTGTTTTAAATTTTCACTATTTTTTGGGATGGCTAGGTTATTGGTAAAGTGAAAATTACAAATGCAGCTCATAGTAGCTTGCAAGAAGGGAAGTTCTTTTGTAAAATGGGAACTGCAAGTTTTAATGAATATCTACTTACTTTTAATGAAAACCAATTGTTGTTTGTATTAATTAGTTTTATTGTTGTTTAGTTGATCAATTATAAGTAATGGATTGAGAATTGATTTGTAATCGAACAACTAAATATCCTTTAAAAAAGTTGTCAAAGTATAGTTTAATAATGAAGAATTCTAAATCAAAATATTTCCATTAACTGTCGTAACATATAATCTATTTACATAATGCTTCCGAGTTGAAACAAAATATGCTTCATCCTGTTTCACATGCGAAGCATCATCCAATAACAAGCAATTGACCTTAAACCAAAAAGAACCACAAGGATCCCAGCCTATTATCCAAAATAACCATCCCATCTATAAGCTATTAACATAACCCTAGCAATGTCACCCAAGTCATTTATACAAAGTAAACAAACCATTAAAATATCAAAATATACAACTTTTGTTATTAGAAATATTCATTTCCAAGGCTTCTTTGCTTGCTGGTTTGGTTTGTTCTTGTTCTTCTCTGTTGCAATAGTTCATCTAGTGTTGGGTTTTCTCTTTGCAGTAACATGCCTCTTGCTTTGAATCCCTGATGCATTTGCGGACTGCCTACTGAAACTTATGACATTGCTTTGTTATGACTATAAACAATATAGTGAGTGTAAGTATACTCATTTAAGCTTTGCAAGGCAACTAATAAAACCACTTTTTGAAACATTACTAATATATTTGAGGTAAAAAACTTGTGAATCATGTAAAGTTTCTTGAGTAAGCCTCGTTGGTCTAGGAGGTATTTGACTTGAACCTTGTTTCAAGTAAATGAAAGCAATTAATACTAAAAAAATTATTTGCATTATATAGGATAAATTAGTAAACTTTTACTCTTACATCCATCATCCATTGGACTGTGTATGGAGGGTTTAAATGGGATAATGAGGTAATTCCAGTTGCAGATGAAGGTTGATTGCTTCCATAGCCCTAAAAAATTGATGGCTATCGAATCAGCCAGAAATTTAATTAACTGAAATTACCATTTGTGAAATATTTCTACAGTAAGTGGTAAATCCAGGTCGAACCCTAGAGACTGAATTATTAAATTTTGTGCACTTGTGTAATGGAAAAAGAAACAAAGTTTGGGGGGGGGGGGTTAATTTGCAATCCTAAAAAGAAATCAAAAATCAAAAATTAAGATCTAAAATTAAATAAGAAACTCTCAAATTAAACAAACTTCAGTCCAAGGTAAGTTGCATTTCAATACATTGATTCGATCATAGACAAAAGAAATACAATCATCTCTTATTGAATAGTTAACGTAGATTTACCAAACAACGAGGTAAACCCCTAACTTCCTTATACTCATCAATTCGAGCCCAGCACTCTTGTTGACTCTAATTATTAACTGAATTGGTATTAAGCAATTTTCATCAAATTAATAACTGCTTTAAGAATAGGAAGTAGTTAAGCTGAACAAAAATTATCGAAAATTAGGATCATCATCAATAAAACCTAATTGCTACTCATGTTTAGTCTTACACAACAATTACGAATTATGAAGATGAACTAGCAATTGACCACATCAAATTATTAACTAATAGGCCTTTTTAGCAAATCATTCAATAGATCAAAGACAATGAAATCAGAAAACAATAGATATTTAAAAAGACATAAATTAAATTAAGAACCTGGTCTCACAAATCAAGCAAAAGAACTTGAATCCCTTGAACTGAATTAAAAACTTAGCTACTCATGTTCATGGCTTACAGAAAAATAAAGAAAAATAAAGAAGAAATCTAAAAATAAAAGAATGGAGAACGAAGGTCTAAATTGGATGTGTTTTAGCTGCTGCCCAAAGACATATTTATAATAAAAAACTTAATCCCAAAGATAGGAACCAAACTTTCACACCCTATCCCTTATAAGGTACGACATGTTCCCGTAGCATACCTAATGAATTACCAACTCCACCTATAGATAACCCATTAGTTATGCTACAAAGGATTTTAAAACAAACCATAACTTTTTATCTTATCAATTCTTTTGCGAAAAACTGCATGAGAATAGTTAAAATTCCATGTAAACATTCATTGGAAATAATGATAGACTAAATATTACAAAAGTTACATTTTCATAAGTCTCAAAGTAAAATACAAAATAGTTACAAACTCAAAATGAGATAGCAATGCAATGTTTTTTAAATACAAACTGCTCAATATCCGTACATCCATACATATAGGTACAAAATACATCCAAAGGAATCATAAGGGTATACCTAACATAAATACCCACAAACAATACCAAAATGCTGCTTTCAAGTCTCTCACTCGGCAGCCTTCTCCTTTCCCTTACCTGCGATAGCATAAAGAAGCTATCACTGAGTATATCACTCAGTGGTATACAAGTAATAACTTTAAAACTTAAGGTAAAACACAATTTGTCAAAGCATAATAAATCACATTTTTCTTAAGCATGAAAACTTCACAAGAGTTCTAAGTTCATAAGAGCCATTTATTTGAATAACATTGCAAATGAGAAATCATACTTCATAAATCACAATTCACAAAGCATTAGTGTTGCCAACATCAACACACAGTTCAGGCCATGACACAAAATTTCACGATCAGTGCCGTGTTGTACACCATGACAAAGCAATCTCAACATCACTAATCGTTATTAATGAGGGAAGGGCTAGCTAGCTAATGAGTACTCATATAGTCTTACCCCACTAACCGTTATTAATGGGAGACATAATTAATATCAATTACCAACCCCAAGTAGCCGTTACTACTAGGGAGTTCCGAAAGGGATCACATGCTAATCGTGGTTTCAAAACAGTTTCCAAAAATTTTTCCATTCAACAATCACATTTATAAACCAATAAACACATTTAAATTCATCATAATATCCAAATAAAGGTAGCAACACCTAAATTTCTTAAATGCAAGAGAAAAACCATATTTCAGTCAAAGTAAACTTGTTCAAAGTAAACTCATTCAATTTAACACATTCCAAGCAATTTACAAATTTAAAAACGAAGAAAATGTTAGTTGTGCACAAACCTTCAATGCTCTCCTTTATTGCTACCTACTTCTCCTTGTCCGTTCCAACTTCTTTTTCTACTGAAAATACACAAATAGAATACCTCAATACCAATCTCAATTGCTGCCAAGAACTCATTATATGCATGTCTAATGCATCCCAAGTTAGCTTTGAAAATTTTAGAATATTTTGGTTTTGGGACAGCTTGGTGCCCCAATCTTTGAACCTAATTTTTACCTAGTTTTGATCATAATTTGATGAGGTGTTCTCCATGAAAATTGTTCATTTAGGTCTTAACTTTATTTTCCTTTTTGAATCGCCAAATTCAGAGCTGTGTAGCTCAAGTTATGACCAAAAAACTATTACTATTCACGTCACTGTTCATGCTGCAGATTTTGTTCAGATAGATTTATCGATCCAACTTCGTTCAGCAATTTGATCAAGTTAAGTCCATAATTTGGTCTAATGTTCTTCATATGAAATGTTGTGCTATGTCTTAGGTTTCCATCGGTTTAAGAATCGCCTAAATTGGAGTTTTCTAGAGAGATTTATAGCCTTGCAAAGTTTACTGTTCATTTGGTCAATTTTAGGTGCCCAGATTCTGGCAGATTCGGTGACCCGAATTTGTTTCGCAATTTGATTGAGTTAAGTTCATAATTTGGCTTAAAATTCTTCATATGAAATATTCTAGTATGTCTTAGGTTTCCATCGGTTTAAGAATCGCCTAAATTGGAGTTTTCTAGAGAGAGTTATAGCCTTGCAAAGTTTACTGTTTATTTGGTCAATTTTAGGTGCCCAGATTCTGGCAGATTCGGTGACCCGAATTCGTTTCGCAATTTGATTGAGTTAAGTTCATAATTTGGCCTACCATTCTTCATATGAAATATTCTACTATGTCTTAGGTTTCCATCGGTTCAAGAATCACCTAAATCGGAGGTTTCTAGAGAGAGTTATAGCCATTGAAACTTTACTGCTCATATGGCAATTCTGCAGTTTTGCAGATTCAGTAACTCAACTTTGCTCAATAATTTGATTGGGTTAATGGCATAATTTGGGTTTGTGTTCTTCATGAAAGTTTAAGGTCTATATCTCATCTAACTACTGGTAAAATTTCAGATCATTTTGACCAGCCTAGCTCAAGTTATGACCCAAACACGATTACTATTTATGTGTATTGTTCATACTGCAGTTTTTCAAGTTTGGTCAGTTTGTTCACTAGGTTTTGGTCACTTTTTGGGCATGCTTCCTAAATGAAAATTGTGTCATTTAGTGCCTATTTTCAGTCCCAATTGGTCCCATACCAATTGGACTTGTAAAATTTCATTTTTGGTCCCTCAAAGTTGACTTTTGGTCATGCTTCATACCCAATCCGAATTTGGCTTTGATTTAAACACTTCTAACACACTTAATTAGGTCACAAATGACCATTTCTTTCCTTAAACTATGTCAAAGACATCATTTAGCACTTCTTCACATTTTTGGTCTCTAAACCCTAATGTTCAAAACCCTAATTTTTCTCCCATTTGGCCAAAACCCTAGTTTAGGTTCCATATATGTTTTCTTTCATTTTCTTATGAAATTTCATCATAAATTAACTTCATTCCAAGCTTATACAACTAATCTAACATGAAAAGAAAATTACCTCTTGTTGATTTCTTTCCAACTTCACTTTTCTTCCAATTCTTGTTCTCCTTGCTTTTAATCTCTCAATCAAAGATCTCTTTGATGTTTTCTTTTAGTGGACTATGGAATTTATGAAGGGAATTTAAGGGAATTAAAACTTGGGAGGGGAAATTAATGAGGGGAAGAAGTGGAAGAAGAAGAGAAAGAGAGAGAGAGAGAGAGAGAGAGAGAAAGAGAGAGGAGAGGGTGGTGGCCTCTTATGAAAAAAAAAGAAATGAAGAAGACATTTGTCTTCTTATATATATATATATATATATATATATATATTTATCTACAAAATTAGCTCATTAAAATTATAAATTTTAATTGTGTCATAAGGATAATTAAACTTAAATTTTTATTGCCCCCTTTTTTTTTTTACATTTACACTTAATTTTTCCTTTTAATTAAATAATTAAATTTAACTATCAAAAGCCTATAAGTCTTTCATTTTAATTTTGTCATAATGGAAATGAAAGTTTAAGTTTTCATTTCTTAAATTTTTCCTTACATATTTTTACTTGAATTTTTCTTCAATTTTTACCCCATAATTCAATTCATTAATTTTATTTAATTTAATTGACATTTTGGTCAAAAGTCAACTCTTAAGGTGAATTAACCAAAATGCCCCTCATCGGGTCATAATCCTTCTTTTTATAATACCCGATGAGTCCTTAGCTTTTTTGTTCACTAGAATTTTTATTGTGTCTATCTCAATTCATTTTCTATTTATTTTTGGTCCTCAAGGTGTCTTTGAATAGTATTAGTGACGGACCAAAAATGGTACTATTCATAACTCGGAGGTTCGGGGTGTTACACAAACTAGGAAAAGTTCTGAAATTCAAAAGACAGATTTTCAGCCTGCATTCTTGTCTCTGAAATCAAGGCCAATTTTCAGTGACTTCCTTTCCAAATCTGGCTCTGCCCTCTTCAGGAAAGTTATAGCCCTATTTCTTAGCTTTCTAACGGGTACTCATTTGCCCAAATCCGAGGTCTACAGCCCAAGTTATGGCCCAAAAACTAGGACTGGTTTAGACAGACGGCCCAGCCCATAGTGACGACTTCATTGCCATTTTTCACAATTAAAATGGCTTCCAGCCCTTCATAGAAGTTGTAGAGGTAGTTCTTAAGGTTCAATTGGTCTTGGGCTTGCTTCATTTGGACGTCTGAAATTCCAGATACAAAATAAATACTAAAACTAGTCGTGACACATCAACTATAGGCTTTTGCAATAGATCCATAGCTCATTTTGTCAACTTTGGAGATTGATTTGGGCTTTGGTCCCTCTTTATCATTTGAAGTGCTCTATCTTAGCTTTTCAATGGATTAAACAGCACTCAATTTGGAGACCCACAACTTTAGAAACACCTGAAAAATACAGCAAATGTCAAATGCTGAAAATTTCTCCATTTAACACAATTATTCCAACAACTATCTAAAAATATGCCTAAATAATAAATATACTTTAATCAACTGAATTATGCATAAAAACACACTAGAAACACTAAATGTGATAGGAGTAAAATTAATAAATTATGTACTTATCAAATTCCCCCACACCTATTCCATGCTTGTCCTCAAGCATGACTTAAACTCTCAATCAACTCCACTTAGAAGTTCCTTAACTTCACCCTATCACAACATTCTCTAACAATAAATTAAAAGTTTGAAAGAAGAGACAAGTAAGGTAATAACCATCATAATAAATTCCATCAACACCATACCAATATATCAACAATTTTTCCAACATAAAACAAAAGGCTTGAAATCAATTAAGCTCACACAATTAAAGTTTCATAAAATTTTAAGTCAATGCATACCAAAACACAAGGCTAATTTATCAAAACACAACAATTACAGCTCTTTGCAAATCTTAGGGGAGATAGAAATGCCCCCCCCCCCCCTTCTTTTTTTTTTTTATATTTGAAATTGGTACTTCTCTATTATCACAGTTACTTTTTTTTTTATTTCAACCGTCACCTTCAGAAAAGTACCTTGCTCATATCCTAACTAGCTTTTGGCCTGAGAATTGACATGGGATTCATAAAGACCCCTAGTTAGTTTGCTTAACTAAAATAGCGAAGCAATTTTCAAGTTCAACATTTTATTTCCCTCAATTATGCATCTACATATTATAAAGTGTCCCGATAGATTAAACAAAGTTCTAAAATATGCATGATACTAGTTTAAAGTACACATAACTAATCATTTCACCATTACATCAAGCCTAAATGATTTATGCAAGAAAAATAAATTACTCTATGGTATGGAAAAGAGGGAAAATTCATCATTAAAGTTACTATTACCTTATCTAAAATCTCAAAATTTAATCTAAAATAGAAAAGTCATTTCAAGGACAAAGCACTTCCCTCCAAGAGTTAATATAAAATCATGAATTAAGATTATAAGAACAAATTTTTTTTTTAAATTAAAGCAACAAATTTCTTTCTCCTCCACACTTAAAACTTACATTGTCCCCAATGTAAAGCCTAAATGCAAAAGAAAAGAAATAAAATAAGATAAGGGAAAGAAAACAAATCTGATTGTGGCTAACAAGCCACCCATGGGTTGCTTCCCAAGAAGCGCTTTTGTTTATCGTCGTTAGCTCGACATGGCAAAGCTCCTTAATCCACTGAATGCTCCTGAAACCCCTCATAAAATGGCTTGAGTTCATGACCGTTGACCTTGAACACTTTGTTAGTTCCTAAACTTTGAATTTCAACTGCACCATAAAGAAATACATTAGTAACAACAAAGGGTCCAATCCAACGAGAACGCAACTTACTAAGCATCAGCTTCAATCTGGAATTGTACAATAAAACTTTTTGCCCAATCACAAACTGCCTCCTTATTTTGTCATGGAATGCCTTTGTCTTTTCTTTACAGACCCTAGAATTTTCATAAGCCTTAAGGCAAATTTCCTCTAATTCATGCAAATGTGATTTTCTTTCTAACTCATCCTCCATGCTTAACTCAAAATTATCCTGCACAAATGTATCAACAACATCAATAAAAAAGACATAATGATTATCAACAGGATACTTCATGGCATCAAAGATATTAAATTTTATAGTCTCTCCATCAAACTCCATAGTTAAGGTACCCTCATCTACATCAATTTTTGTCTTGGCGGTTTTTAGGAAAGGTCTTCTAAACAAAATCAAAGCTAACTTTGATGTGGGAACGCTATCCTCCATATCTAGAATGTAAAAATCTGCAGGAAAAATCAATTCTCCAACCTGCACTAACACATCCTCAACTACTCCTAATGGGTAAGCATTAGAATGATTAGCTAACTGAATAATGACACTGGTTTCTTTCAAAGGACCCAAATTTAAAGTTTGAAAAATTGAATTTGACATAACATTAATAGATGCTCCTAAATCTGCCATTGCATAGTCAAATTTAGAATCACCTATTCTGCAGGGAATAGAAAATGAACCTGGATCCTTACACTTAGGGGGTAATTTTCGCTGAATTAATGCTGACATATTTTCCCCCATAGTAATCTTCTCATTATTCCTCAACTTGCGCTTTGTAGTGCATAACTGCTTAAGGAATTTAGCATACCTGAGAATTTATTTAATCGCATCAAGTAAAGGTATATTCACCTCCACCTTCCTGAAAGTCTCCAAAATTTCTTTCTCTTGTTCTTCTTTCTTATTTTTAGCCAACCTGCATGGGAATGGAGGAAGAATAGAATTATTAACCTTATTCAGTTTAGGTTCAGTATTTACCTCAACTTCAGGAACTTCAGACTCTTTTGCTCCTTGCTTCTTCTTTTTTATTGGCTCACGTGGAGTCTAATTATCAACTTCGTTCCCACTCCGCAACAGTATCGCACTTGCATTTTCTCTAAGATTCATGACTGTTTGTGATGGAAGCCTTCCAGAACCTTGAGCTTCCAGCTTACTCACAGATGAGGCTAATTGACCAATCTACCTCTCTATGTTTTGAATGCTATTTCTGGTCTCCTGTTGGAACTGTTGTGCATTGTTAGCCAAAGCCTTAACAATTTCAGCAAGTGACATACCTTGATTTGAGGGAGGCGGAGGTGGTTGATTCACTTATGGTCTCTGCTAATGGTATCAGTTTTCCACTGGTTGATTCTCATAACTCAGATTGGGATGATCTCGCCATCTTGGATTATAAGTATTCGAATAGGGGTCATACCAGCGTTGTGGCTGTCCACAATTTCCTACTACATTAACATGTTACATTAATTTATCCTCTTGTAATGCAAGACACATGTCAGTAGCATGACCCGAACCTGAACAAATCCCACATACCTTAATAGTTTTCATTTTTCCTATAGCCAATTGCCTCACCAAAGAAGTTAAATCAGAAATCTGTTTCTCAAGGTTAGATGCACTTACCTCATTAACCTTCTTAGGTGTGTGATCCATTCTCATTCCAAACTGCTGAGAATTTGCTGCCATGTTAGCAATCAGCCTCCTTGCCTCTTCTGGTGTCTTGTCAACCAAAGCTCCTCTACTAGCAGCATCTATCATACTGTAGTCCATTAGTAGAAGTCCCTCATAGAAATACTGAATCAAAAGTTGTTCACTTATTTGATGATGGGGACATCTTGCACACAGCTTCTTAAATCTCTCCCAATATTCATACAAACTATCTCTATTGTATTGCCGGATGCCACAAATTTCTTTTCTTATGTTGGTAGCACGGGAAACAGGAAAATACTTCTCCAAAAATATTTGCTTCATCCCATTCCATGAGTTGACGGATCCAGAAGGAAGGTAATAAAACCAATCTTTAGTTATGCCTTCGAGTGAGAAGGGAAAAGCTTGAAGCTTGATTTGATCCTCTGAAACTCCTTGAGGTTTCATGCTGGAACACACAACATGAAATTCTTTTAAATGCTTTTGTGGATCCTCATCTGCAAGACCATGAAACTTAGGCAACAAATGGATTAGTCCAGATTTCAACTCAAAAGTAACATTTAAAGCAGGGTATTGAATACACAAAGGCTGTTGGTTTAGATTAGGAGTAGCCAACTCTTTCAAAGTCCTAGCAGCCATGGTTTCATTTTTTAAATTTGAATCTGAATCTGAATCTGAACTTAATTCCTTTGGAGATTGGACTCCTTCAGATGTACTCAGAATCTGCTTAGCCTGCTTAGCCAATTTTCTCAACTGTTTAGCTATTTTTTCTACTTCTGGATCAAAGATCAACTCACCAGATTGAGAAGTTCTTGTAATAAACAAAAAAAAAAATTCAAAGTAAAAACAGAAAAATGCCTCAAAAACCTAGAAAACAATCGAATTTGGCCTCAAGAGGATGGGGTCAATGATAATTCATTGGTCTTGATCAGAGCGTCGTTTCCTTCAAAATAGGTATGGGCCACCCTCCAAATTCAACCAAAAATCTATCGATGAATAGTAACACTATAATTTTTTCTAAAAACCTGAAAATAGCAACACTTCACAAACAAAATTAATAACAAAATACCCTAACAAAAAAAAAAAACACAAAATTCAATAAATTTCAGTCCTTGGCAATGGCGCCAAAATTATTGATGGCTGTCGAATCCACCAGAAATTTAATTAACTGAAATTACCAGTTGTGAAATATTTTCTGCAGTAAGTGGTAAATCCAGGTTGAACCCTAGATACTGAATTATTAAATTTCGTGCACTTGTGTAATGGAAAAAGAAACAAAGGTTAGGGGGGGGGGGTGGGGTAATTCGCAATCCAAAGAAGAAATCAAAAATCAAAAATTAAGATCTAAAATTAAATAAGAAAAGCTCAAATTAAACAAACTTCAGTTCAAAGTAATTCGCATTCCAATGCATTGATTCGATCATAGACAAAAGAAATACAATCATCTCTTATTGAATACTTAACGTAGATTTACCAAACAGCGATGTAAACCCCTAACTTCTCTATACTCATCAATTCGAGCCCAGCACTCTTGTTGACTCTAATTATTAACTAAATTGGTATTAAGCAATCCTCATCAAATTAATAACTACTTTAAGAATAGGAAGTAGTTAAGCTGAACAACAATTTATGAAACATAAATCATTTAATTCACTCTATTGTTTCCTTAGGTTATTATCAAAAACTGGGATCATAATCAATAAAACCTAATTGCTACTCATGTTCAGTCTTACACAACAATTACGGATTATGAAGATGAACTAGAAATTGACCACATCAAACAATTAACTAATAGGCCTTTTTAGCAAATCATTCAATAGATCAAAGACAATGAAATCAGAAAATAATAGATATTCAAAAAGGCATAAATTAAATTAAGAACCTGGTCTCACAAATCAAGCAAAAGAACTTGAATCCCTTGAACTGAATTAAAAACTTAGCCACTCATGTTCATGGCTTATAGAAAAATTAAAAAAAAAATAAAGAAGAAATCTAAAAAAAAAAAGAATGGAGAACGAAGGTCTAAATTGGATGTGTTTTAGCTACTGCCCAAAGACATATTTATAATAAAAAACCTAATCCCAAAGATAGGAACCAAACTACGAAAAGTTTTGAAAATCAAAAAACAGATTTTTAGCTTGCATTCACATCTCTGAAATCAATGCCAATTTTCAGTGACTTCCTTTCCGAATCTGGCTCTGCCCTCTTCAGGAAAGTTGTAGCTATATTTCTTAGCTTTCTAACGGGTACTCATTTGCCCAAATCTGAGATCTACAGCCCAAGTTATGGCCCAAAAAGTAGGAATGGTTCAGACAAATGGTCCAGCCCATAGTGACGACTTCATTGCCATTTTTCACAATTAAAATGGCTTCATCTCGCATCCAACCCTTCATAGAAGTTGTAGAGGTAGCTCTTCAGGTTCAATTGGGCTTAGGCTTGCTTCATTTGGACGTCTAGAAGTCCATATACAAAATAAATATTGAAACTGGTCGTGACACATTAAGTATGGGCTTTTGCAATAGATCCATAGCTCATTTGGTCAACCTTGGAGACTGATTTGGGCTTTGGTCCCTCTTTATCATTTGAAGTGCTCTATTTTAGCTTTTCAATGGATTAAAAAGAACTCAATTTGGAGACCCACAACTTTAGAAACACCTGAAAAATACAACAAAGGTTAAATACTGAAAATTTCTCTATTTAATACAATTATTCCAACAACTATCTAAAAATATGCCTAAATCATAAATATACTTTAATCAATTGAATTATGCATAAAAACAAACTAGAAAAACTAAATGTAATGGGAGGAAAATTAATAAATTATGCACTTATCAAAAATGCAAACAAAAAAAAAATATTTCAATCATGTATATATGTGACGCCCCCCACCCGTCTGTAGTGTAGCCGAGCGAGGAGTGCCACATTCGTTCCAGAGCACCCTATCTTATCTTATCATGTTCATTGTAAATTTTTAATATCATTTAAAAACAGGTATTTCATATGTGGAATTTTTTTTTTTATAACAATTTATTTCTATGGATACCCGGACAGAGCCTCCTCTATTTAATTGGCATCTAGCGGGTTCCACTAGTTAGCTGTTAGCAACAATTTCATATCTCTACATGTCATATCATGTCATTTCTGCTCATACAATTTCAAGTTCATTCATTCATCTAGAAATTCATATGCAGAAATTCATAACTTTATTTACAATCCAAAATATGTAATTACAATTTTTATTTACATCACAAACTAGTAATTACATCATCATTATACACAATGAACCAAAATACTAGTCTATACATGGGCCCTACCAAAATATAAAAGACTGGTGAGATGACTCTGGATTATATGCAGATCTGGTCAACTGTGGTCAGAACACTACTGTGGTGGCTGCTGATTTTTAGTACCTACGCGATAGAAAATCCAACGCGCTAAGTAATTTGCTTAATGGTGCTTAATCTTAAAGCAGAATAACTAAATGATTTAAAATGGCGATAATATGTGTAATTTCATAATTCTAGGTCAATTGCATATTTTATAGCACTTTGGAATCAATATATTTATCAGGATCTTATCTATGCATATATTTCATTTTCAGTTTCCTTAAACTCATATCAGTGAATTTGTCATCAATTCTAAGACATTTATAAATTTTCTACACTTTGGGAACAGTTAAATTTAACAGTATCTTTTCTATTTATTTCTTATACAGTCTAAGTCATTTATAACTTTTCTGTACTTTAGAAATAAATTAATTATCAGTATCTTTTCTGGATATTAATTTCATTCTCTGGCTTTTTAAACTCATATTAGAGTCTTTGGAATCGTATCAGTGTATTTTATGTCATATCGGTGTATTTGTGCCCAAGTAACCTATAACAAACTATAATGCTGGATACAAGGGAGTATACAGGTTAGACAACCATATGTCTACCCTGTATATATTTGTCAGGCACGAGGCCAGCTATCAGGCAAGAGGCCTGTTGTCAGGCTTGTAAAGCCAGAAATAAAGTTAGGCACAATGGCCAATGGGTAGGCATATAGCCTGTAGAACAATCATATCAGACATATATTGTCAGTTCATGATTTGCTCTGTAAGCAGTACTGCTATCTGTGGTCCCTAATTGGTATACCAATCGATCCAACTATATACATATAAGCCTAGGTATACTTTGGGCAAATTAGTATTATTAAGCATTTATAGTTTTATTATTTCATGCTATGTACTATTAAGGGTTCATAACATATTTTTATTTCACTTCATGTACTACCTATGCTTTATACCATTTCCATGTTATTATAATGGGAACATAGGTCCTAAGCACTTATTCGTATAACTTATGTATTTATCACTCTCATTATTTTATGTCATGTACTATACATATCTATAGTATTGTTATTTCATATATGATGGAAACATAGCTTCCAAGTGTATTTTCCTATGACTTATGTGTTTAACAAACCATTTAGGTAAATTTACATTTTATGTATCAACTAATTTCATGTCACCTTGTAGTAGAAAAGTAGGTCCCACATACCTATTTCATATAATTTAACATGTAGTGACTTATTAAGGATAAGTCCTTACTAAAAACAATTTAATTCAAGAACCTTTCTTTAGGTTCAGTTTCACTGTTTTGACTTTACATATCACATTGAGCAATTACACATTATTACTTATTTCTTTGAAATGTACATATCACTTTATAGTGGGAAAATAGGTCCCATATATCCTTTCATGTGGTTTAGTGTTTAATGGCTTGTTAGAGTTAAATTCCTACCACAAGATAATTTATCTCATGAAACTTTTTTTTATTTCAATTTTTGTGTCTTACTTTTACCTATCCATATGATCAGTTTTTAGCCATTGTTTGGCCACACTTCCTTCATGGAAGTTTTTCCTCTATGTCTTATCTTTATTTTCCCTTTTGAATCATGTCAATTTGATTTTTAGAACTCAAGTTATGGTCAGATAACCATAACTGAATCATTCCCAGATTCTGGTTCCTTAACAAGGCAGCTTTTGGACTTAAATTTTACCTAATTAATGGAATAGGTTGCAGTCACTTTTAGGCATGGTGATCTTCATAAAAATTGTTGCCCTATGTCTTATGATCATTGAGAAATTTGTATTAAAATTTTTCAAGTTTTGTGGAATTATTTATGGCCAATTAACTGACCTAGGTTCATGTACCCTATGCCAATAGGGGCTCAGTTTAGGATACCGACTGCAGGTCACTTTTTGAGATTCTTAAATTCAAAATTTGAAGGAGGTTCCCGGAATAAATTCATAGCCCTATTTCTCAAGTTTCTAGAAAGGTATGGCTCATCTCAATTAGATTTTTCTAGTGAGAGTTATGACTAAAAGACTGTTCTGGGGTCAAGTGAAGTTTGGTCAGATTGCAGGTTTTGATGCAGTGAATTATTCTAACTGTTTGACCTAGTTCTCTTTTTTTTCTGGGTTTTGGTCAAAACACCAATTTTGTAGGTCTGTGTCTTGTGGAGATTTTTCCACTGGTCTCATTACATTTGAGTTCTTGTAGATCCAGTGGTTTCATGACATTTAAGTTCTTGTAGACCAAGTTATAGTCATTTTGCCAAAACTGGTCGGGTGAGGTTAGGTTCAGCAGTTTCTGGGTAACCTAATTCTGGGCAGTTTTGTGACCCAACTTAGGCCAACAATTTGGTTTGGTTTTTGGCATTTCTAGGTTCAGTGATCTTCATGAAAATTGTGGCCCTATATCTAAGCTTTCCAATGGTATCAAATTCAGGTCATTTGGACCAGTGTAGAGGGAGTTATGACTTAGTCATTTTCTGGGTTTGGTGCAGGGTAATCCGGATTTGGGCAGTATTTAGGTCAAGTTTTAGACAGAATTTGGGCATGGTTTCTTCATGGAAAATGGGCTATTTTGGGTCTAGTTTCACCTTCAATTGGCCTCATACCAATTGGAGTCACATATTTTTAGTTATGGTTCAAAACTCATGCTGGACTCATTGAGTCCCAAAACTTGCAGAAAACAAGCACTCCCAATTTCAATTTCCTCCATCTTCCTTACTTCAATTGGCATGCATAGCACCTCTATAAGCAACAATCTCAACTCAACCAAGTCAATTTCAAGCATTTACATTAAGTCCCCACATCAATTACATAAACCCTAATTCCAATCACCTAATTTACACAAACTCAACTCTTTTATACTTCTTATCATATCAACTATTCAAACATCCTTATGGAACCATTTTTCATCATTTAAAAACATCAAACCTCACAAGATTCATGGTTTCCGAAATTAGGGTTCTTCAATTCCTTTTTATTTGTTTTCATTTTCATGGAATACTCACTCATCTCATCATTCTTACAAGATCTAAATAAGAGAGGGAGTGGTATTTTTGCACTTACTGTGACACAACTTGCAAACTTCAATTTCTCTTCTTCAAATGGGTATCTAAAGCTTCCTTATGGAGTGGGGAGGATTATTTGTGAAGAGAGCTATGGGTTTTGATGGATAAATGAAGAGGAAATCAAGCTTTAAGCTTGATAGAAATGGTGGGGAAGGAGAGACCAAGGGAGACGGCAAGGAGAGAGAGAAAGAAGAGGAAGAAGAAGATGGTTGATGGGGTTTTTGTCTCTTGTGGGTATTATATATATACATTTATGTGTACTTAAATTTTTTTTTTTAATTTTATAAGCCTTTTTTTTTCTTTTCTTTTCTTTTCTTCTTCTTCTTTTCTTTTCTCATTTTCCAATTCATTTCATAAATTTTTTAATTTATATTAATTATTTTATTCTCTCAATTTTTAATTTGATATTTAGGTCAAAATTCACTTCTGGGGGGTGAAATGACCAAAATGCCCTTTGGAGTGCATATTGGGTTATTTTTATTATTTTTGTATCAATTAATAAATTCTTTAAATTTTATTTTATTTTCTCTAAATTTTCTTTAACATCTTTAATGTCATTTTTACTTAAATAAATCTTAAAATTGGGTCCCAAAATTATATCCTGTATTTATTAAATTTTTCTTTACATTTATTTCATTAATTTAGGTCTCTTTACTATAGTTTAAGTGTAGTTTCAGACATTCTGACTGTCCGAATAGACATTAATCACTGGAACAGTAGAATGTACGGACTACCTATGGTAAGGATGTTACAATTCTTCCCCTCTAAATAGAAATTTCGTCCTCGAAATTTACCTGATGTGAAGAGTTGAGGGAATTATTGCCTCATCGTCTCCTCGCTCTCCCATGTAGCTTCTTCTATGTTGTGGTGTCTCCACAAGACTTTCACTAATGTGATCCTCTTGTTTCTGAGTTCTTTCACTTCACGAGCTAAGATTCTGACTGGTTCTTCTTCATATGTCAAATCAGGTTGTACAATTATCTCCTCTACTGAAATGACATATGAATGATCTGATCTGTATCTCCTGAGTATCGACACATGGAATACATTGTGAATCCTATTCAGTTTAGGGGGTAAAGCTAGCCTGTAGGCTACTGGACCCACATGTTCAATGACATCGTATGGACCAATAAACCTAAAGCTTAACTTACCCTTCTTACCAAATCTTAGCACTTTCTTCCAAAGTGATACCTTGAAAAACACCTTATTGCCAATCTCATACTCTATATCCTTTCTCCTCTGGTCAGTATATGACTTCTGTCTGTCTGAGGCGGCTTTCAAATTGTCTTTGATGAGTTTCACTTTTTCTTCAGTCTGTCTCACTAAGTCTGGGTGTCACACCTTACCCCTCTGTAAGGCATAACATGATCCCGTAGAATACCTAATGAACTACCGAACTTCTCCTACCAATAATTCATTAAGTACACTACAAGGGATTTTAAAACTATTTTCTTGCATTTTGGAAGTGGTGAGCATTTTGGTAGGAATTAAAATCATTTATTAAAAGCTTATAAACTAGTAAAAATTTTGTCCATTTAAATTTTACTTCAAATTTTATAAAATTTTGACAGAGTTCCGTTTATATTTAGAGAAAACCGTTCTTCAAAAACCTGTAAAAAGCACTTCCAAAAATTTTTCACAACTCCCAACCACCAAATAATTTTAGGTCAACTCAATTTAATCCACTTCAAAAATAATTTCACAATCCAATCAAAGTTTAATATCACAAAATATTTAATAACTTCATTCACAGTGTATAAAGTATGAAATTCTCAACTAAAAATATTAATTTATAAAAAGAAGTTCCAAACATAATATTATTACAATTTATTATATAACTGCTCACTTTACATTGATACTTATGACATTACAGTATTTACATCAAAATAACAACAAGGGTATAAAACAATACTCGTACAAAAATGATCAAGAGTTCTTGTCAATCCCACAACTCACTCTGCTGCTTTCTCTTTGCTCTTATCTGTGACAACAAAACAAGCTATCGCTGAGTATAAAAATACTCAGTGGTGCACAATAAAAATTTAAAATACAATACATAAATCATTCATTATCAAAACACAGTTTAAATATTTCTCAATCACATTTCACAAATTTTCAAAGCTCATAATAACACAGTTTAGTCAAATAATTTAAGAAACACAGCATTGCCAATTCATATACAACTTAAGCCATGACACAAAATTTCCGATCAATGCCGCATTATATACCACGACAAAGCAATCTACAACCTCACTAATCGAAATCAATGAGGAAGGTGGCTAGCTAGCTAATAAGTACTCATCTGATCTCAACCTCAACTGGCAAGTCAGAGAGGGAGGAAAATAAACGATCTCAACCCCATAAATGGAGGAGGAATAATGTGATACTGTCATGCTAAGTGTGAACACAAAATCAATTCAAAATAATTTATTCAAATAATTTGTGAGAAATCTGATCAATTTCTAAAGTCATATTTGCAATCATAAAATGGCAACACAATACATAATTAATCACAAAAGTCAAATTTTTTAGAATAAAATATTTAAACAAGAATTATTGTGCACAGACCTGACATGAGTCGCCTCTAGGCCTTGACTCAGTCTCTCAGAGCTTCCAAGTCTTTTTCAGCTGAAACACACAGTTTCACAGTGTTTCAGTTCCATAACTTAGCATAAATCCAAAAATAAATTTAACTTCACTTTTACCTAGCTCTAACGTGCTAAATTCGATATTCTCGAAATTTTTGTGTTTCGGGTTACTATTCACTATACTATTCAAGTCAAATTGTTGACTTTCTAAGGCTTAATAGATATGGGAATTCCAACTTCACCCACATACCACATTTTGGTCACCAAACTTGCTGGTTTTGGTCATTTTCTCAACACTTAAGTCTTTTAGGCAAAATTGTCAAATTTTCGGTTTTGGAGTCCTAAGTTGCACTGTTTCATTGGTCATTTTACTATTAGAATTTGGCAAAACTTCCTTCATAGAAAATGTTCCCTATTGTCTTAAGTTTATTCTCCTTTTTGAATCACCCCAATTGGAGTATTTTAGCTCAAGTTATAAGCAAATTACATTTATTGTTCATGCTGCAGAATTTTGGTTCTGTAGATTTGTTGATCCAACTTCGTTCAGCAATTTGATCAAGTTAAGTCCATAATTTGGTCTAATTTTCTTCATATGAAATGTTCTACTATGTCTTAGGTTTCCATCGGTACAAGAATCGCCTAAATCAGAGTTTTCTAGAGAGAGTTATAGCCATTGAAACTTTACTGTTCAAATGGCAAATCTGCAGTCTGCAGATTCAGTGACCCAACTTTGCTCAGTAATTTGATTTGGTTAATGGCATAATTTGGATTTGTATTCTTCATGAAAGTTTTAGATATATATCTCATCTAATCACTGGTTAAATTTTAGGTCATTTAGACCTTCCTAACTCGACTTATGACCAAATGAACAGAGTTCATTTGGTCAGTTTGTGCAGTGGCAGCCTACAATTTTTCAACTTTGATCAATTTGTTCACTAGGTTTTAGTCACTTTTTGGGCATGCTTCCTGAATGAAAATTGTGTCATTTAGTGCCTATTTTCATCCCCAATTGGTCCTATATCCATTGGATTTGTAAAATTTATTTTTTGGTCCCTCAAAGGGAATTTTGGTCATGCTGCCAGCACATGACCTTATCCAATCCGAATTGGCTTTTAATTCCAACACTTCTAACACACCTAATTTGGTCACAAATGACCATTTTTCACTTCACATTAGGTCAAAGACATCATTTCACCATTTCTCCAAATTTTTTCTCTCAAACCCTAGGTCCAAAACCCTAACTTCCATGTTTAACTCACTTGTTGAATTCTAATTGCATACTTAGAAGTTATACACTCATTCACACTTAACTAATTCATAATTTGTATCAAAATTATCCATCCTCAAACCTAAACCCTAGCTGCCTACATTTCTATTTGGTCCACCATGCTTGATTTTATTCACTTATTTGTTGCTTACAAATGTAACTTAGCTACTTAAACATAAATTCAAAGAGAGAATGAAGGAAGAGTACCAACTTTAAGTGAGCAGAATTTTTAGCTCTAATTCTTCAATTTCACTCCCTTTTTCCTTTTCTTTTCTTCTTTAAATGCTTCCCCAAGTGAAGTTAACAAGTTTTTAGGGATTAATTTGGGGACAAAATAAGGTTAAGTGGGTGGAATCAAGCTTGTATCAAGCTTCCATGGGAGTTTTTTGGTGAGGGAGAGGGAGAGAGAATGGTTCACATTTTTTTTGAGAGGATGAAGTCTTTTTCTTTTTTTTTTTTTCTTTTGTTTTGTTTTTATCCCTATGGAAGACCCAAAAATCCATTTAATTAATTTATTAATTATATGACTTATGGCATCATGCATGATATCATGCATGATGTCATCTTCCTACACCTTTTTAACTTTTTCATTTTCTCTTTTTTTTTTCTATTAGCTCTTTAATTTAATTCTCGATTCCGAAATTTTCTTTTCTCCGATTTTATTTGACAGTTAGGTCAGGAGTCAGCTCTCGGGGTCAATTGACCAAATTGCCCTTCGTCGGTTCAACCCGGTTTGCAAATAATTTCATATTTCTTCCGGCTCCCTAACCTAATTATTTGACTGGCTTAACAGTTCTTTTTCGTGATTTTCTCTTTTCCACTGTGTTTATAAGGGTCCTAAGGACCGCGGCATCACATTTTACAATTCGAAATTTGAGTTTAAAATGACTTCGCAGTCGTTCCCGAGAAGGTCACCCATCACTGTGACTCTCGGCTCGTTTAACTTCTTATGTTCTGTTTTTCTTATTTTTACTTAACTAATTGGACATTACTAATTATTTGTATTTATAGGTTATCTAGTTGTCTTAGATATGGTTCTAATCCCCTTAATTGTCCGGATCGACTCCGGTCATCGGAATAGTGAAATATACCAGGCTATGCAAATAGGGGTGTTACACTGGGCCCACCACTTTCTTTTCCCCCATTTCTGTCCAACCTAAGGGAGTCCTGCATCTTCTCCCATGTAATGTTTCATATGTAGCCATTTTTATGTTGGCTTGGTAGCTATTGTTGTAAGCAAACTCTACCAAAGGAAGATAATTCTCCCAATTCCCTTCAAAATCGATGACACAGCTTCTTAACATATTTTTCCAATACATATCATATAATTCATGTCATATCATTACTATCATGTCTTTAACATCTATAACAATTTTAATAAGTTCAATTTCACACCCTACCCTGTTAGTAGTATGCCCTAGAGCATATCATTTAGTATGTATCTTGTACATAATTTTATTAATAAAAGGCATTTTCACTTTTCCGTTTACATAATATATTTATGTGTAATAGAAAAGGTCCATTGATATTTTGTTAGAAATATTATTCTTAAGTTGTTAAGAATATGAGTGACAATATTTCTAGCACAAAGTATCATAAATAGGTTCACAATCGAGGATACTTCATAATAAGGACATGACTTATCCAGAAAGATTGTATTCATGTTTGTTCCCAAGTTATTTATATGAGATATAAATAAGATGGAATGGTGAGTCTCATGCCATATAACAAACATGATAGGCACTTATAAATGATAAGTAGGCCGAACCAGTGACACTTATGACAAGCACATGGAGTTTACTCTTGTCAATGTTTTGTCATAAATCATATCAGTGCATATAATCTTTAGACCTGAGATAGCACAGTTATCTTCTATATAGGTAGTTTGAGTTTGATACTGCTTTCATACTTGTACTATGTATGGGTATATGGGCATGTGTTGGCTCCTGCTAGTTATATATAGAGGTAGGTGTTGATCAAGATGGAATCTGTTCCTCTAAGTAAATAGAGATAAAATCCTATGTTCATTTAATTATTCTTGATGTTTCAAGTTCCTGGCCAGGACAGATAGATTTATTCAGAAAAGAGTTTCTGATGAGAAAAATCTTTTTAATCAAGAACTGGAATTAAAAGAGAACATAATTTTCATAGCAAATGGAGTTTGACATAAACCATGACTCCAGCTTGAGTTGGGATTTTGTATCAGAGAGATTCTAATGCATGGTAACATATGATTATAGGTTCATTTAAGGTAAATCTTATTACTAATTGGGTGGCCATGGCATGCTATGCTAGGTGTTAACCATGGTCTATGAGGTTCATAAAATGATTTAGAGAAATCATTTATGGTAAGAAAGAGTTCTGATGATATTAAGAGTTGATATCATGTCTCATTGCCAATTAGTGATGAGCCTAGTAAGTCACACACATACACAAGTTATCACCTATTTAAATATGATTTAATTAATTAATTAAAGAGTTTAATTGATTAATTAAATAGGTTTGGTTTGCAATTAAATTGCAAAGTCCCTAGCATGACTTGAAACCAAATCTAGATTATTGGATGTGTAGTATAAATTAAATTTATATTTAAAGTGTTTAAATATGAATTTAATTGATGAGAAATTAATTAATAGAGATTAATTAATTAATTTATATTTGATATAAATTAATTAGAAGAAGAAAATAATTATTTTGGGTTAAGAACTCAAAATTAAGACACAGGGGCATTTTGGTCATTTCACAGTGTGACACGTGGCACCATGAGATGGTGACACATGGCATAACACATAAGCTTGCCAAATGTTTTTTTAATCATGTAAGATGATTAAAATCAAGATTAAATATAGGTTTGACACTTGGCACAATGTGATTGGGTCACTTAAACCTAGAGCTAATCAAAAGGTGACATGTGGCTAGGGTTTAATGTGTTAACCTAGCTATTTAAGTGTGGTTATGAAAAGAAAAAATAACCAGCAGCCTCTCCTCTCATTTTTCATGCCACTTTGAGCCTCTCCAGCTATTTCTCTTCATCTCTCATCAATTCAAAGAGATTAGCCATCAATCTCTTGAATTAAGAACACTAGAAATTATTTCTAGTGTCCTGTTTACATCTCTAATCTCTTAAAAGGCAGAACTTGAATTTCTAATTAATAGAAAAAGCTTTAGAGGCTGTTCAAGGGCTGCCATAGGTGTTCTTGGTGTGGACAAGCTAGAGGGACAACATTTGGTGTCCTGAAGACGAATCTCAAAGGCGCAGACACGCTGCAGTGCATCAAGAGGTTAGTGTAATCGTTCTTGATTTAATCTAGGGTTCTAAAATTAATCTGATTAATTTTAAAATCTTAAATGGCAAATACAGATCCAAAAACATATTAAAAGAGTTTTAATATGTTGTTTATCATTGAAATCAAATAGATAAAAATAAATATTGCATGATGCATGTGACCCTAGGTGAAAATTTTTGAATTCAATGGTATAAACTTGTGTTTTTCACGCTTTCGTTCCTTCATACCCCTCTGTAAGGCATGCATGATCCCGTAGTATACCTAATGAATTATCAACTCCATCTACTGATAACCCATTAAATACACTACAAGGGATTTTAAAAAAACTTTTCTTACTTCTTTCACAGTGGTGAGTACTATTTACAGGTGTTAAAAACTTTTGTGAACTGAAGTGATAGAACTAACACATTTGACTTATTTGGAATTTCTGTAAAAATTTTGACAGAGTGCCATCTGTATTTTGGATAAAACAGTTCTTCGGAAAACCTGTAAAAAGCACTTCAATATTTTTCCAAATCTCAACTCCAACAAAATTCAACACAATATTTTTCTCAACTCAATCCACAACAATTTTTCAGTATTTTCGAAGGATGAGATAAAAGAAATATAATACAAATTTTACAAGTTAAAATAACTCATAATTCACTTTGCAACTTCAATGTACAATTTTAATTTACAACTGCTCAAATAATTTACATGCATATTATTACATGCATACATCAGACCTATGTACATGGGTATACCTATAATATACCTGGAGCTGGTCTGAAAGTGTCTTCAAAGAAACTTACTCACTGCTCTATGCTCTTCTTACCTGCGACAGCATACAAAGCTATCGCTGAGTGGTGAACTCAGTGGTGCACAACTATAATTTAAAATATAGTACAATATACATTGACAAAATTTACAGTAAATAATTTGGAAATCTGAATACTCATCAAATTCCAAAACTCAAAATATTCATTGCCAATAATGTAAATCATTTGTATAAATGACTTTGATCACAAAATTCAATTTGTCAAATCATGACTAACCATTTAAGTAATTCCAACAAAATCAATTATACATAAACCATAATTGAAATCACAATTCTTTACCATTCAAAAGCCATTCTGTATCTCAAAAATCATTATGTATCTCAAAAATCAATCTTTATCTCAAAACCATGTTGTATCTCAAAAACCACGCTGTAGCTCAAAAACCATGCTGTATCTCACAAATCATTCTTTATCTCACTAACTATGCAAGACTAATCCGATAGGGCCATCTTCGATGTGATTCTAACTCCCTATGGTGGGGAGGTCGAATCGATTCTAACTCCCTATGGTCGGGAGGTCAAATCATCGTGCATGCACCATGACAATAATGAATCTTCCGCAAGGGCCATAACGATAAAATAAACTTAGATCTAACCTCAAATCAGAGGAAAATCTAAGCCTGTGCACGTACCATGATAATCAAAACACAACTAACTCCATTGTCTTCTCAACAAATGAGAGAGACGGGTAATAACCTAGTCAAGCATCTATAGTGAGATATAAAAAAATATCACAATCCTTTTAGTGAGCATAAATCACAATATAATTCAATTCAAAGTCAATTCCAATATCCAATAATTTTTATGCTCATCATAATTCAAATCATAAATTTGCATTTTCCATGAAAATTACCATCACAATTCAAAACATGTTCTATCACAATTTTTCAAAACATAATTTATTCAATCCATAACAATGCTTAATACTTGTGGAAATACCATTTCACAAAGCTAAATTCATACATACTATAACAATTTCAATAATCATTGAATTAAATCCAATGCTTGTTAAACATAATACATAAGAAAAATATGTCATTTAATCATATGAAATATTCAAAACAAAATTAGTTAAAAACTAGTTGTGCACAAACCTCGATGATCTGCCTCGGTCCGACTCGGTGTTTCCTTCCTTTCCTCGAGTCTTTACTAACTGAGAAACACAATTTAAAGTGTTTCAGTACTAAATTAAAGTCTCTATCGATAATGTTTGACAAATAATTCACTGAAAGCTATTATTTGCTTAATCACCTAATATACCGACCCTCGATGTGTTCTAGGTAATTTAGGTTTTAGTGTCATTAATATGTCACATTCGATAGGGTTTTAGGGTTAGTACGTTTTACCAAACTCATTTCCTTGTTTAGTGCATTTTAATGCAACTTGCTGGATTTCGGTATACTAGTTTGACCTAGCCGGACGACCTAGTTTCCTCGGTTTTCGGGTTTTGGCCAAAACTACAAACTTGTAGATCTATGTCTTACAGAACGCGGGGCAAAATTTTAGGTCAATCCAAGTTATGTAGACCAAGTTATGGTCATTTTACTATTGCTTGTTAAATGGCATCAAATTTGGTCATTTTAGGTCAATTTGGTCAACTTTGGTTCGGCTAGTTTTTGGACCCGAACTTGTGCAAGCTGTTTGACTTGCTTATGGTCATTTCTGGGCTTTGGTGTCTTCATAAGACTTGTAGGTATGGATCTTAACTATTCATGGTTAAAATTTCAGGTCAATTGGACCTGTTTTGAATGAGTTATGGCCTATACACTAACTGCTGCCCAATTGGTCAGTTTTCAGGTTTCACTTGCACTTAATCCGAATTGGTCATTTTTCATTTCACCTTGCAAGCAGAATTTTGGTATGCTTTCTTAATGAAAGTTGGCACATTTTGTGCCTAGTTTCACCTCCAATTGGTCTCATACCAATTGAAGTTACACATTTAAATTTATAGGCTAAAATGCATACTGCCCTTAATTACCTTGCTTAAACATACATCAATGACACATTTACCTTACTATATGTCCACTTCCCTTACCAATTCTGTTTTGGTACACTGCCAAAACCATATACCACTTCATTTTAAAGTCATTTTGGGCAGATTACAGACATCCTCAATACACCAATTAAGACTCTAATTCACAAAGTCCAAATACAGTCACATATACACATAAACATTTCTAGTTTTTACATACACTTTACACAACTAATTCATATACATATCCATCAATCCTCAATGTCATAATTCTGCCAATATCTTCATGAACTCATACATTTATCAAAGAGTCCCAAGGCTGCCGAATTGTTCCACAATGCCAAAGTGTCCTACAATTCATCAATTTCCATTCCAAGTGCACAATCATCACATTTTCATGGAATAACTTACTAGGATATTAAATCCCTCTACTCAACATGAATTTACATCAAATATATGTAATAATAAATCATTAAATACATAACTCCATGGCTGTCCAAAATGGACATATCAATAACTCCTCAAACTTGAAAATTTTCTTCACAAATCCAACACCCATAACATGTACACAAAGTTTAACAAAACAATATTCAAAAAAATTTAAACTTACCTATGGTTGGAACTTGCTAAACCTTGATTAAACTTCTTGATTTTGGTATCAAGCTCTTCCTTATGATGTGTAGACAATTTTTTATGAAGCTATCTAAGTGATTAGAGGTGAAATGAAGGAGTGGATCAAGCTTGAAGAAAAATGGCCATGGAGGTTTTGGGAGCTTTTCATTCACGGCAATGGAGGTTTCTAATGTTGAAGATGATATTTTAGTGGAGCAATCTGCCCACTTAATACATTTTAAAATCCCTTAGTGGTCCACTCACATTAGTTAATTCATTTAATATGTTTAATGTGCTAATTACACACTTTCACTCCACTTTTGGTTATTTGCATTAGATACCACTAAACTAATTTTTCATTTTATTTTCTAAGTGTAATATTATTTATTTTTAATGGAAATTTAGGTCAAAAGACAATTCGGGATGTCAAATGACCATAATGCCCCTGTTCGGGTTGCATTCCCGATTTTTCGATAACACCGGGTTTTGTCTGTTTTTCGATTTCTCACTTTTCTTTGTAATAATTATTTAATTTTTCTTTGATCTTTCTAATGAGATTTATTCTTCAATAAGGGTCTATTTAAGTCCTAAAAATGTTTTCGGGTTCCCGCATCTGTAGCTAGTCAACGGTCCACGCCGTGACTTCCCGGTGCGGTCACCCATCGCTAGGGTTCTCGGCTCGCTTAACTTGGTTACATTTCTTTGTTATTATTTTTTCTTTGTTTTTTCTTGTATTTTCTTTTCTTGTATTTCATTATTTTATGTCTCCTTACTCATAACGAAGTGTAGTTCTAGGCATCCTAGCTGTCCGGACAACTCTGGTCACCGGAACAGTAGAACGCACTACCGAACTTAGGGGTGTTACAATTCTCCCTCCCTTAAATAAATTTCGTCTCGAAATTTTACAGCATTAGTCTCTCGAACAGTGGGTGCTGTCTCCTCATATCCTCTTCACGTTCCCAAGTAGCTTCTGGCCCGAATGATGGTTCCACAAAGACTTTAACCAGTGTATCTGTTTGTTCCTCAGCTGCTTCACCTCATAAGCCAGAATTTTTATGGGTTCTTCCTCATATGAGAGGTCTGGATTTACCTCAATCTCTTTAACTGATAGTACATGAGATGGGTCGGATCTGTACCTCCTTAACATGGACACATGGAAGACACTGTGTATCCTTGCTAGCTCTGGAGGTAATGCCAACTGATATGCCAAAGGACCCACTCTTTCCAGAACCTCATATGGTCCGATGAAACGAGGACTCAGTTTCCCCTTCTCGCGATCTCATAATCCTCTTCCAAGGAGAAACTTTGAGGAATACCTTATCACCCACTGCATATTCAATATCTCTTCTTTTCAAATCAACATAGGACTTCTGACGGTTTGATGCAGCCTTGAGTCAATCTCTAAGTAATCTGATCTTTTCCTCTGTCTGCTGAACAATTCCTGGCCCAATCATCTTCCTTTCACCTACCTCATCCCAACATAAGGGAGTTCTGCACTTTCTGCCATACAAAGCTTCATATGGAGGCATCCCAATGCTTGATTGGTAGCTGTTGTTATAAGCAAACTCAATCAAAGGCAAGTGTGTATCCCAACTACCTTCAAATTCAATCACACAAGCCCGTAGCATATCCTCCAATATCTGGATAACCCTTTCGCATCGGTCATGCATGCGTGGGTGGAATGTCTTTGAAGTTCAATCTAGTTCCTAGGGCTCTCAAGACTACCCTGAGAATCTAGAAGTGAACCTAGGATCCTGTCAAATACAATTGATACCGCACTCCATGCGCTTTTATAATCTCATATACGCATAATCGCCAATCTTTCTGTGCTATAGTCCATCCGATGGCAAAAAGCGAGCAGACTTGGTTAGTCCACAATTATGACCTATAATGCATCTTGACTATTCTGTGTCCTCGGAAGTTTCATCACAAAATCCATAGTTATTCGTTCCCTTACAATGTTTCATAGGGTGCCGTTTGTATGTTAGCATGACACATATTATTGTATACAAATTCTGTTAATGGGATGTATCTGTCTCATATCTCTCGGATTCAAGGACAGAAGTTCTCAGTATATTCTAGAGGGTTTATTCCATTTTACAGGTTATTATTATCATTTCATTTTATTATTTATAGAAACTCAACGAGTTTCAAAATTTACCTGAATCACTTGTTT
The DNA here is from genome assembly GCF_030052815.1 of Hevea brasiliensis. NCBI lineage: Eukaryota > Viridiplantae > Streptophyta > Magnoliopsida > Malpighiales > Euphorbiaceae > Hevea > Hevea brasiliensis. The sequence goes on along the minus strand of NC_079495.1, from coordinate 25,931,399 downwards.
ATTTGTCCATCCATTTGAGGATGATAAGTCGATCGATATCTTTAAGCTTATAGCAATTATCGTGGTACGTGTAATTCACATTAATATAATCGAGTCACCGACTCTAGCTACCTTACAAGTGTAGTCGTTGATAGGCTAGTTCAAGTTTTACATTTCGACTAAAATTTTCACATTTATTTCAGTAATAGTACTCTATTCGGGTGCAATCGTATCAATTTATAGATTACTTACAAATATTCTTAATTTCATCAGATCACGAGGAAGTACGTAGCTCTACACAATAATCCCGTGCATCAGAATCATGACTTACAATACAAACATCGAGAACATTGCATAGTCACTATGTTATAACCTCATGGACTAGGTTTTCTAACATCTTATCTTTCGAATCCACTAATATCCCAAACCGATTCGATTACAATTTCCTTTGACAATTACTAACAAGAACATCTTTGCCCTCATCTAGAGCAATTTTATTACTGTAACTTACTTTTAGGTCCTCTTGCCTTACATTAAGTAGGCTCGCCAATTAACTTTATAATTTACGGTATGTTAGAAAATACTTTTAGCTAACAATTCTTCCAAAATTAATGTCAACCATACTTGTTATTGTAGTTATTATCCTAAAGGACTAGTCACTAATACATCAAAATTCATTTCCATGTAAAGGAATAACAACAGAACATATAGTTCTGACACTAACACACAACTAAGTAGTGCTGGGATCAAATAATAACTAATTGTTTCTTTCAAAAATTAAGAACTTACCAAAGAGCTACATCCAAGTTTCGCTCCTTTTACTTGGCGCATAGTGGACTCTCCGACTGGTGCGCTACTATATTCGGGTTGATTCACTGTGTTATAGTGGTGAGGAGTACCAACTCTATTTCTATCTTGACTCTGACTGACGGTCTGTGAACTCCGGAGAGCAAATCGAGGTGGTTTAGCACAATCTTTAGCAAAGTGTCCAAGTTTTCCACAATTGTAACAGGCTCCAGAGGCCTTACGACAAATACCTCCATGTAGCTTACCACAAACATGGCAGAAACGGGCAGAATAGGAACTTCTAGTTGTTCGACGACTAGATTTTGGTGGTCTCTACCCTGATGATCCGCCTCTATCATATTTCTGAGTTCGGGGCTCCTCAAATTCTTTTCTCTTCCCCAAATTACTGTTCGAACTCTGACACATAGGTTTCTCCCTTTTCTCCATTTCATGTTGCCCTTGTGGGGGTTGGGTTTGTACTTGAGTTTGAGCTGACAGAGTATCAACCATTTGTTGAAAGAAAGTGGCCATTTGCTGGGCCATTTGTGCAGTAATTTGTACTGTAAAGCTGACACAGTGCCTTCGACATTTTGTGAGCTGGCCCTCAACTTGTTCTTCCGCCATCATGCATCGTTTCTATTGTCTCATTCTTCTCTTCCATTTTTTCACAGAATTTTCTATTCTGCATAACCAACACAAGGAGATTCCTCTCCATTAGTTCACATTTATGATGTAAATGTACTATATGTATGAAACATTTGAGAATTTGTAGTTCTGAAAAAAAGTTTTAAAATTCACGATCAAATTCACTTTAAAACCGTTGCTCGATACCACAAAAACATGTCACACCCTACCCTCTGTAAGGCATGACATGATCCGTAGTATACCTAATGAATTATCAACTCCGCTTCATCGATAACCCATTAAATACACTACAAGGGATTTTAAAAACTTTTTTACTTCTTTCACAATGGTGAGTACTATTTACAGTGTTAAAAACTTTTGTGAATCAAGTGATAGAACTAACACATTTGACTTATTTGGAATTTCTCAGAAAATTTTGGCAGAGTGCCATCTGTATTTTGGATAAAGCAGTTCTTCTAAAACTCAGAAAAAGCACTTCAATATTTTTCCAAATCTCAACTCCAACAAAATTCAACACAATATTTTTCTCAACTCAATCCACAACAATTTTTCAGATTTTGAAGGATGAGATAAAAGAAATATAATACAAATTTTACAAGTTAAAATAACTCATAATTCACTTTACAACTTCAATGTACAATTTTAATTTACAACTGCTCAAATAATTTACATGCATATTATTATATGCATACATCAGACCTATGTACATGGGTATACCTATAATATACCTGGAGCTGGTCTGAAAGTGTCTTTAAAGAAACTTACTCACTGCTCTATGCTCTTCTTACCTGCGACAAAGATACAAAGCTATCATTGAGTGGTGAACTCGTGGTGCACAACTATAATTTAAAACATAGTACAATATACATTGACAAAATTCTGATAAATAATTTGGAAATCTGAATACTCATCAAATTCCAAAACTCAAAATATTCATTGCCAATAATGTAAATCATTTGTATAAATGACTTTGATTACAAAATTCAATTTATCAAATCATGACTAACCATTTAAGTAATTCCAACAAAATCAATTATACATAAACCATAATTGAAATCACAATTCTTTACCATTCAAAAGCCATTCTGTATCTCAAAAATCATTATGTATCTCAAAAATCAATCTTTATCTCAAAACCATGTTGTATCTCAAAAACCACGCTGTAGCTCAAAAACCATGTCAGATCTCACAAATCATTCTTTATCTCACTAACTATGCAAGACTAATCCGATAGGGCCATCTTCGATGTGATTCTAACTCCCTATGGTCGGGGAGGTCGAATCAGATTCTAACTCCCTATGGTCGGGGAGGTTGAATCATCGTGCACAGTACCATCACAATAATGAATCTTCCGCAAGGGCCATAACGATAAAATAAATTTAGATCTAACCTCAAATTAGAGGAAAATCTAAGCCTATGCACGTACCATGGTAATCAAAACACAACTAACTCCATTGTCTTCTCAACAAATGAGAGAGACGGGTAATAACCTAGTCAAGCATCTATAGTGAGATATAAAAAAATATCACAATCCTTTTAGTGAGCATAAATCACAATATAATTCAATTCAAAGTTAATTCCAATATCCAATAATTTTTATGCTCATCATAATTCAAATCATAAATTTGCATTTTCCATGAAAATTACCATCACAATTCAAAACATGTTCTATCATAATTTTTCAAAACATAATTTATTCAATCCATAACAATGCTTAATACTTGTGGAAATACCATTTCACAAAGCTAAATTCATACATACTATAACAATTTCAATAATCATTGAATTAAATCCAATGCTTGTTAAACATAATACATAAGAAAAATATGTCATTTAATCATATGAAATATTCAAAACAAAATCAGTTAAAAACTAGTTGTGCACAAACCTCTGATGACTGTCTCCTGGTCTGGACTCAGTGTTTCCTTCCCTTTCCCTGAGTCTTTACTAACTGAGAAACACAATTTAAAGTGTTTCAGTACTAAATTAAAGTCTCTATCGATAATGTTTGACAAATAATTCACTGAAAGCTATTATTTGCTTAATCACCTAATATACCGACCCTCGATGTGTTCTAGGTAATTTAGGTTTTAGTGTCATTAATATGTCACATTCGATAGGGTTTTAGGGTTGGTACGTTTTACCAAACTCATTTCCTTGTTTAGTGCATTTTAATGCAACTTGCTGGATTTCGGTATACTAGTTTGACCTAGCCGGATGACCTAGTTCCCTCGGTTTTCGGGTTTCGGTCAAAACTACAAACTTGTAGATCTATGTCTTACAGAACGCGGGGCAAAATTTTAGGTCAATCCAAGTTATGTAGACCAAGTTATGGTCATTTTACTATTGCTGGTCAAATGGCATCAAATTTGGTCATTTTAGGTCAATTTGGTCAACTTTGGTTCGGCCAGTTTTTGGACCCGAACTTGTGCAAGCTGTTTGACTTGCTTATGGTCATTTCTAGGCTTTGGTGTCTTCATAAGACTTGTAGATATGGATCTTAACTATTCATGGTTAAAATTTCAGGTCAATTGGACCTGTTTTGAGTGAGTTATGGCCTATACACTAACTGCTGCCCAATTGGTCAGTTTTCAGGTTTCACTTGCACTTAATCCGAATTGGTCATTTTTCATGTCACCTTGCAAGCAGAATTTTGGTATGCTTTCTTAATGAAAGTTGGCACATTTTGTGCCTAGTTTCACCTCCAATTGGTCTCATACCAATTGAAGTTACACATTTAAAGTTATAGGCTAAAATGCATACTGCCCTTAATTACCTTGCTTAAACATACATCAATGACACATTTACCTTACTATATGTCCACTTCCCTTACCAATTCTGTTTTGGTACATTGCCAAAACCATATACCACTTCATTTTAAAGTCATTTTGGGCAGATTACAGACATCCTCAATACACCAATTAAGACTCTAATCCACAAAGTCCAAATACAGTCACATATACACATAAACATTTCTAGTTTTTACATACACTTTACACAACTAATTCATATACATATCCATCAATCCTCAATGTCATAATTCTGCCAATATCTTCATGAACTCATACATTTATCAAAGAGTCCCAAGGCTGCCGAATTGTTCCACAATGCCAAAGTGTCCTACAATTCATCAATTTCCATTCCAAGTGCACAATCATCACATTTTCATGGAATAACTTACTAGGATATTAAATCCCTCTACTCAACATGAATTTACATCAAATATATGTAATAATAAATCATTAAATACATAACTCCATGGCTGTCCAAAATGGACATATCAATAACTCCTCAAACTTGAAAATTTTCTTCACAAATCCAACACCCATAACATGTACACAAAGTTTAACAAAACAATATTCAAAAAAATTTAAACTTACCTATGGTTGGAACTTGCTAAACCTTGATTAAACTTCTTGATTTTGGTATCAAGCTCTTCCTTATGATGTGTAGACAATTTTTTATGAAGCTATCTAAGTGATTAGAGGTGAAATGAAGGAGTGGATCAAGCTTGAAGAAAAATGGCCATGGAGGTTTTGGGAGCTTTTCATTCACGGCAATGGAGGTTTCTAATGTTGAAGATGATATTTTAGTGGAGCAATCTGCCCACTTAATACATTTTAAAATCCCTTAGTGGTCCACTCACATTAGTTAATTCATTTAATATGTTTAATGTGCTAATTACACACTTTCACTCCACTTTTGGTTATTTGCATTAGATACCACTAAACTAATTTTTCATTTTATTTTCTAAGTGTAATATTATTTATTTTTAATGGAAATTTAGGTCAAAAGACAATTCGGGATGTCAAATGACCATAATGCCCCTGTTCGGGTTGCATTCCCGATTTTTCGGTAACACCGGGTTTTGTCTGTTTTTCGATTTCTCACTTTTCTTTGTAATAATTATTTAATTTTTCTTTGATCTTTCTAATGAGATTTATTCTTCAATAAGGGTCTATTTAAGTCCTAAAAATGTTTTCCAGGGTTCTCCGCAGTCCAGGGCTAGTCAACGGTCCACGCCGTGACTTCCCGGTGCGGTCACCCATCGCTAGGGTTCTCGGCTCGCTTAACTTGGTTATATTTCTTTGTTATTATTTTCCCTTTGTTTTTTTCTTGTATTTTCTTTTCTTGTATTTCATTATTTTATGTCTCCTCACTCATAACAAAGTGTAGTTCTAGGCATCCTAGCTGTCCGGACAACACTGGTCACCGGAACAGTAGAACGCACTACCGAACTTAGGGGTGTTACATTCAAAGGGTTACCTATATCACCCTTTTGCACTGTCCATCAGTCTGGAGATGAAAAGCCGTACTCAAGTGCAGTTGAGTGCCCAATGATCCCTATAACTTCTGTCGAAGAAATTCTCAGGTCTTGGTCAGTCATGAGCGATATCGACACTCCATATAACTGTACTATCTCAGCTATGTAGATCTCTGCTAATCCTTAGTTTGTCTTACTAAATTTAGCTCTATAATCTTATCCCTATCTTGATTTACTATCAGAAATACACAATCGTCCCAAGTTGGTACCACAATCTGCAGCTTACAGCACAAACATCGAGAATATTGCGTAGTTACCGTGGTATATCCCAATAGATCAGATTTTTCCTACACTTATCCTCAATCAGTTCTATACTCATCCTCTTTCATCTCATATACTGTCTCTTTCTTATTTCCATCCATTATCTTTAACACGATCCTTTTCGATTGATAATCTACAATCACCTGGTGACCTAAAGGGTTGGTGACAAGTATGCTATCTTCTGACCCATCTATCGGTATCCTCTTTCAATACGAGGTAAAATGCATATATAGGGGTGAGCATAATTAGGGTCTATTAGTACATATTTAAAAGTGTTATAATTAGAAAATATACCTCTGACAACGTCTACCAGGTTTGGCTCCTCTTGAGCCATAGCATACACATGGGGTGCTACTTCAACCTTGGGCTGTTCTATAGTCTCAGAAGCACTCTGTGATGTACCAGCTATCTCTGATCTCATCGGTCTTCAACCCCTCTGTACTATCGGGGTAGACCTCTGAGTCTGTGGTGGAGTTGTGGGAGCACTCCTCCGTGCGCAATCTCTCAAAAAATGCTCTGTGGACCCACATCTGCAACATCCACCCATTAGCAATCTACACTTTCCTCTGTGGTTCTTCCCACAATGTGTATAAACTGGCATCAAGGTTGATCTCCGTGCTATAGGACCTGCATAATTGTCAACTGATGCACCCGTTTGACCTCCTCTCCTGGGGGCAAATCGGAACCTCTGCCTCTGTTCTCTACTCTGAATCTGACCATGAGACCCCTTGGGTCTCTTACTCTCTGTAGCAGCTGCGCTAGACTGGCTAGGTCTGAACCCTCTCTTGCACTGCCTGTCCCTCCTGAACTGCTCATCATTTCTAACTCTCTCTACTGGGGTCCTATATACTGGCTGGAGAGGTGGTGGCATAGCTTCGGTGACCTGACGGAGTAATTGAGTCATCTGCTCTAGGAAGGCCTGCTGTGTCCTTACTAAAGTAACCAATGATGGTTATGCTCTACTACTATTGTGCCCCCGACTAGACGCAGGTGCAGATGAGTGACTCTTTACCTCTTCCCCTGTCAATCTTGGAGACCCGCACTCTGATGGATCGGATGCCATCAATCCTATAAAACAGACAAGGAACAGATCTGCATTAGTATCACCTCGAGTATATTTAAAGGCCCATGCATGTAATAAACTCTATCTAGTTCTATCTATCTAGGTCTAGGACCGCCTAAACCTTTACTCTGATACCACCAAATATGACACCCCTCACCTGTCTACAGTATAGCCAAGCGAGGAGTGTCACATTCAGTGCTGGAGCACCCTATCTTGTCTTATCATGTTCATTATAAATTTTTAATATCATTTAAAAACAAGTATTTCATATGTGGAATTTTTTTTTTTACAACAATTTATTTCTGTGGATACCCGGGTAGAGCCTTCTCTGTTTAATTGGCATCTGGCAGGTTCCACTAGTTATCTGTTAACAACAATTTCATATCTCTATATGTCATATCATGTCATTTCTGCTCATACAATTTCAAGTTCATTCATTCATCTAAAAATTCATATACATAAATTTATAACTTTATTTACAATCCAAAATATGTAATTACAATTTTTATTTGCATCACAAACTAGTAATTACATCATTATTATACACGATGAACTAAAATACTAGTCTATACATGGGCCCTACCAAAATACAAAAGACTAGTGAGGTGACTCTAAACTGTATGTAGATCTAGTCAACTGCGGTCAGAACACTACTGTGGTGGCATCTCTAGTACCTACGCAATGGAAAATCCAACGCGCTAAACAATTTGCTTAGTGGTGCATAATCTTAAAGCAGAATAACTAAATGATTTAAAATGGCGATAATATGTGTAATTTCATAATTCTAGGTCAATTGCATATTTTATAGCACTTTGGAATCAATATATTTATTAGGATCTTATCTATGCATATATTTCATTTTCAATCTCCTTAAACTCATATCAGTGAATTTGTCATCAATTCTAAGACATTTATAAATTTTCTACACTTTGGGAATAGTTAAATTTAACAGTATCTTTTCTGTTCATTTCTTATACAGTCTACGTCATTTATAACTTTTCTGTACTTTGGAAATAAATTAATTATCAGTATCTTTTTTGGGTATTAATTTCATTCTCTGGCTTTTTAAACTCATATTAAAGTCTTTGGAATTGTATCAGTGTATTTTATGTCATATCGGTGTATTTGTGCCCAAGTAACCTATAACAAACTATAATGCTGGATACATGGAAGTATACAGGTTAGACAGCCATATATCTACCCTGTATACATCTGTCAGGCCGAGGCTAGTTGTCAGACACAAGGCTTGCTGTCAGGCTTGTAAAGCCAGAAATAAGGTTAGGCACAATGGCCAATGGGTAGGCATATAGCCTGTAAAATAATCATATCAGACATATATTGTCAATTTATGATTTGCTCTGTAAGCAATACTGCTATCTGCGGCCCCTAATTGGTATACCAATCGATCCAACAATATACATATAAGCCTAGGCATACTTTGGGCAAATTAGTGCTATTAAGCACTTATAATTTTATTATTTCATACTATGTACTATTAAGGGTTCATAACATATTTTTATTTCACTTCATGTACTAACTATGCTTTATACTATTTCCATGTTATTATAATGAGAACATAGGTCCCAAGCACTTATTCATATTACTTATGTATTTATCACTCTCATTATTTTATGTCATGTACTATACATATTTATAGTATTGTTATTTCATATATGATGGAAACATAGCTTCCAAGTGTATTTTCCTATAACTTATGTGTTTAGCAAACCATTTAGGTAAATTTACATTTTATGTATCAACTAATTTCATGTCACCTTATAGTGGAAAAGTAGGTCCCACATGTCTATTTCATGTAATTTAGCATGTAGTGACTTATTAGGGATAAGTCCTTACTAAAAACAATTTAATTCAAGAACCTTTCTTTAGGTTCAGTTTCACTGTTTTGACTTTACATATCACATTGAGCAATTACACATTTTTACTTATTTCTTTGAAATGTACATATCATGTCATAGTGAAAAAATAGGTCCCATATACCCTTTCATATGGTTTAGTGTTTAATGGCTTGTTAGGGTTAAATTCCTACCATAAGATAATTTATCTCATAGACCTTTCTTTGGTTTCAGTTTTTGTGTCTTACTTTTACCTATCCATATGATCAGTTTGTAGCCACTGTTTGGCCACACTTCCTTCATGGAAGTTTTTCCTCTATGTCTTATCTTTATTTTCTCTTTTGAATCATGTCAATTTGATTTTTAGAACTCATGTTATGGTTAGATAACCATAACTGACTCATTCCTAGATTCTGGTTCCTTAACTAGGCAGCTTTTGGACTTAAAATTTACCTAATTAATGGAATAGGTTACAGTCACTTTTAGGCATGGTGATCTTCATAAAAATTGTTACCCTATGTCTTATGATCATTGAGAAATTTATATCACAATATTTCAAGTTTTGTGAAATTATTTATGGCCAATTAACTAACCTGGGTTCATGTACCCTTTCATATGGTTTAGTGTTTAATATGGTTTAGTGTTTAATGGCTTGTTAGGGTTAAATTCCTACCATAAGATAATTTATCTCATAGACCTTTCTTTGGTTTCAGTTTTTGTGTCTTACTTTTACCTATCCATATGATCAGTTTGTAGCCACTGTTTGGCCACACTTCCTTCATGGAAGTTTTTCCTCTATGTCTTATCTTTATTTTCTCTTTTGAATCAAGTCAATTTGATTTTTAGAACTCATGTTATGGTTAGATAACCATAACTGACTCATTCCTAGATTCTGGTTCCTTAACTAGGCAGCTTTTGGACTTAAAATTTACCTAATTAATGGAATAGGTTACAGTCACTTTTAGGCATGGTGATCTTCATAAAAATTGTTACCCTATGTCTTATGATCATTGAGAAGTTTGTATCACAATATTTCAAGTTTTGTGGAATTATTTATGGCCAATTAACTAACCTGGGTTCATGTAACCTATGCCAACAGGGACTCAATTCAGGACAGTGATTGCAGGTCACTTTTTGAGATTCTTAAATTCATAATTTGAGGGAGGTTCCTGAAACAAATTTGTATCCCTATTTCTCAGGTTTCTGGAAAGGTATGGCTCATCTCAATTGGATTTTTCTAGTGGTAGTTATGACTAAAAAACTATTCTGGGGTCAAGTGAAGTTTGGTCAGATTGCAGGTTTTGATGCAGTGAATTATTCTAACTGTTTGACCTAGTTCTCTTATTTTTTGGGTTTTGGTCAAAACACCAATTTTGTAGGTCTGTGTCTTGTCGACATTTTTCCACTGGTTTCATTACATTTGAGTTCTTGTAGACCAAGTTATGGTCATTTTGCCAAAACTGGTCGGGCGAGGTTAGGTCCAGCAGTTTCTGGGTAACCTAATTCTAGGCAGTTTTGTGACCCAAATTGGGCCAGCAATTTAGTTTAGTTTTTGGCATTTCTGGGTTCAGTGATCTTCATGAAAATTGTAGCCCTATATCTAAGCTTTTCAATGGTATTAAATTCAGGTCATTTGGACCAGTGTATAGGGAGTTATGATCAAATGAACATGTACTGTTCATTTAGTCATTTTCTGGGTTTGGTGTAGGGTAATCTAGATTTGGGCAGTATTTAAGTCAAGTTTTGGACGGAATTTGAGCATGGTTTCTTCATGGAAAATGGGCTATTTTGGATCTAGTTTCACTTTTAATTGGCCTCATACCAATTGGAGTTACATATTTTCAGTTATGGTTCAAAATTCATGTTGGACTCATTGAGTCCCAAAACCTGCAAAAAACAAGCACTCCCAATTTCAATTTCCTCCATCTTCCTTACTTCAATTGGCATGTATAGCACTTCTATAAGTAACAATCTCAACTCAACCAAGTCAATTTGAAGCATTTACATAAAGTCCCCACATCATCTACATAAACCCTAATTCCAATCACTCAATTTACACAAACTTAACTCTTTTACACTTCTTATCATATTAACTATTCAAACATCCTTATGGAACCATTTTTCATCATTTAAAAACATCAAACCTCATAAGATTCATGGCTGTCGAAATTAGGGTTCTTCAATTCCTTTTTATTTATTTTCATTTTCATAGAATACTCACTCATCTCATAATTCTTACAAGATTTAAAGAAGAGAGGGAGTGGTATTTTTGCACTTACCTTATGACCCAACTTACAAAGCTCAATTTCTATTCTTCAAATGGGTATCTAAAGCTTCCTTACGGAGTGGGGAGGATTATTTGTGAAGAGAGCTATGGGTTTTGATTGGTAAATGAGGAGGAAATCAAGCTTTAAGCTTAATAACAATGGTGGGGAGGGAGAGACCAAGGGAGACGGCAAGGAGAGAGAGAGAAGATGAAGAAGATGGTTGGTGGGGTTTTTGTATCTTGTGGGTATTTATATATACACATTTATATGTACTTAAATTTTTTTTTTTTAATTTCATAAGCCTTTTTTTTCTTTTCGTTTCTTTTCTCATTTTCCAATTCATTTCATAAACTTTTCAATTTATGTTAATTATTTTATTCTCTCAATTTTTAATTTGACATTTAGGTCAAAATTCACATCTGACGGGTAAAATGACCAAAATGCCCTTTGGGGTGCATATCGAGATATTTTTATTATTTTTATATCAATTAATAAATTCTCTAAATTTTATTTTATTTTCTCTAAATTTTCTTTAACATCTTTAATGTCATTTTTACCTAAATAAACCTTAAAATTGGGTCCCAAAATTATTTCTTATATTTATTAAACTTTTCTTTACATCTATTTCATTAAGTTAGGTCTCTTCACTATAGTTTAAGTGTAGTTTCAGACATTCTGGCTGTCCGAACAGACATTAGTCGCTGGAACAGGAGAATGTATTGACTACCTACAGTGAGGGCGTTACAATATATATATAATGAAATTGCTTTACTTGTTAACATGGAACAAATGTTACACTCACTTTAGCTAAGGTAGGTCAAGTAGTTTTTCCCTTTTTATTTAGTGCTTTTTTGAATTAATTGGAGCTACACCATAATGAGAATTGCTTGGAGATGCATTGGTGGGATTTATGCCATGGAACCTCTTATTGTGACCTATGACTCCACATATTTTGCACCTCATGGATACTCTTCCTTTCCTACTTAACCTCCCTTCAGCTGCTGCCCTCTCTAATTTATCAGGTTCTTTCCTCCTAACTTTTTTCTTTCTACCTCTCTTTTGCTAAATTGGGCTATTGGGAATGATGATGTTGTTTAAAAAGGCTTTTGGCCACGATTCATGGCCATTGATAAGATTAATGACATGCCCATATACCCTTAAATAAGTCCTTATTGAATAGCATTCATTGACATAAGTCTCAAGTGATTGATTATTACCAAAAAAACATAGCACATGCATGGCCACATGGGATGCCATTCAAAACCCACCTCCTACATGTGCATGTTCTTCTAACCACATTAATGATAAATTGACACCCTGCCCCAAATACTTGAACCTGAGGACCTCTTGAATATTATGGGGTAAACATAACAGAAAGCTCTTTCATCTCAGTCAATTTTTTTTTTTTTTTGGTATTATGGGACAAATTGCACCAAAAACTTTCTCCATCATCTTCGTTTTCTTAAAAATCCTACTCATCAACTTTGTCCTTGTCATCTCCAGCATAGTTATGATTGCTTAATCCCTAGTATCCAATATATATCTATTGAAACATTCACACAAGTTATTGGTAAGCATATCACACATAGGGACAGTGGTAAAGTAGGCCCTAAACCAGTGATCACAAGGTCTTTCTCTCAACCACTCCCTTGCCTAAGGGTTTTTCTCCTCAATTTTATCTAACCAATAATCCAATTTTTGCTCATAAGTAGATCTAGCTGCATTCCATAACATTTCCTTTAATTCTTTACGCTTAAAACTACCTCTAAAATTGGTGTACATATGCCTAACACACAATCTATTTCTCTGAATTTGGAAACAATTCATCGATTACTGCTACAAGCCCCTATTCAAAGAATGAAATGAAATATATATAAATATAAGTACCATTAAAAAATAGAAAAAAGTACAAGTAAAGGATTTAATCATACACATATGCCTATATATTAATTAAAAAAAATCAGTAACCTTTGTCTATCAAACATGAAGGCCCATTAATGACTATTGTATATAAGCAAGTCTTCTTTTAATTGCTCCAGAAACCACTACCAATTGTCTTTGTTCTCAGTGAGTACCACTACAAATGCTATAGGGAAAATGCAGTCATTGGGATCAATCCCAACTGCTGTTAGCAATTGGCCACTATAATTCCCTTTTAACCAACATCCATCAACACAAATAAGAGGTCTACAACCATCCTTAAAGCCTCTTTAAGAGCAGTCAAACAAATATAAATGCCTTCAAATTTGCCCCTTTCTTCTTTAAATGTAGCTATTCTTCCAGGGTTAGTTCTCAAAAGCTCCAATTTATAATCATGTAACCTACTATACTGCTTTGCCTTATCACCATTAATTGTCTTTAAAGAAAACTCCCTTGCTCTCCATGCTTTAACAGGGTTAATTATGACGCTGAAATTTGCCTTTACCCTAGCAATTATGCCATTTAAACTCCAAATGGGATTATGCCTAAATGTTTCAAGGTAATGAGAAGCTAACCATTTTACAGTTACATGGAAATTGGAGAAATCTACTCCACAATTATGTTCAAAGTGACCAGTTTTAATTTGCATTGTAACATCACTAGGGTCCCTTGGATTCAATCTACTAGCCCATATGTTCCAACCACATTTCTTAAAACAACAAGCTTGAACTCTTTTTTTATCATTGGTAGGAAAATGAATTTTATATCTATGCTTAATGCCATACACCTTACAAGCTTCTTTAAACTCATGACTGTTGGCAAACTTCATCCCAATTTTAAAAGTTGGATCTCTCTTATCATTTGCAAAATCAAACTCAGGATACCTCACATTTCCCTTTCCATATGAATTTGAGTCACTAAATAACTCATTAGAATCAGCATATTCAGAATCTGTTTCATTATGTTCAAACCTCATTGAAGCATCCATACCCCCTGACCTCATATTTTCTTGACTGCCTATAGGGCTCCCTTTCATCCTTCCACTGTCTTCTTGTACTTCATTAATGTCTTTCTGTAAGTCATGCAAAACTTGTTGCACATCCTCATATTCATCCTCCATATCATACTCAATATCCACTAAATCTCCTTGGGCCCTTTCTTCTTTGTCAATTGTGTCATTTTCTTCTTCCTCCCTAACATCAAAATGCTTATCACTGACCTGCTCCTCCCTACCATCTTTAGTAATAACATCATCATTAACTTGATCTTCAGCCATAGTTTGAGCATGAAAATTTTAGTTTCATTCTGTTCTTTATCTTGACTAATACCATGGCCAACTACATTTTCACCTTCTGCCTGATTCAGTCTGTCAGACTCAATCTCATTACCCCTTGCATCTGCACCATTATTTCCTAAATTAACCTCGCTTGAAAATGCATTATCCACTCCATAATAACCTAACTCAATTAAATTTCTTCTTACAATCCCACTTCCCTCCCCATGCTCAAACTGTTGGTCAGTTAAATAATGAGCTGATGAATTATTCTCTGGAATTGCATTACCTAAATCCTCATCCATCTCCTCAAGTACAGCCCCTTTCCTCTTTGGTTGCATTTCCTCAGTTTCTCTCCTAAATTCTATTCTTAATTCATCCACAGTTAGATGCTCTACAAAAAAATCTACTTCCTCCTCTAATTCTGCATGTTGGCACCTTGTTAGAACATCATTGTCACAATCTAATGGCGTTAACCCATCTCAATAATTAAGCCCTGGAACTCTCTAAAGATACCTTAACATCCCTTCTACTTTGACACCCTAGCATAATTTATCTATTCTAACCAAACTGATCTCATCTAGTTAACAGTAATGCACTGACTAACATACCCCATCATAATACCCCCATTCACCCTTAGTTCCCTTCACATGTAAAATCAATGTAAAATATTTTGGGTTTTTAAACCCTGTCATGTTCACAAAATAATGCCCAATTACAAAATTATGCACAATTAACATACAAACTCAATATCTTTCTTAAAATAAATTTGTAAAACCCTAATTCTAGAAATTGAAACACTTTACTTTCTTAAAACCCTAATTTATTATTCCCTATTGCACACATAGTTAAACACATTAATTTACACTCATAAAATACTATTTTCCATTACTCTGTTATGAACACTAACTATAAAAATTGAATTTAACACACATGGGGTACATATTTGTGAATCTGCCATATGGGTCTACCAGCGTCCTTTTCCCCACACATTGAGAACAATGACACCACCCTTCGCCTCCTACAGTGGTCCCACAATGCTCATGTTAACATTATGCATAAAAAAGAGACAACAAATCTAAGTCACAAAAAAAAAAATAGCACTAACCTTTTTCACACACTGTTATACATGTTTTTAATTCAACCTAATCTTCTAATACAAAGAACAATTTCAGTTTTTTTACAACATTCGACACTGCAAATCGATAACTAAAGGAAAACAATAGAGATCGAAAAAAAAAAAAGGAGAAGATTGAATGTTCAAAGCTTCAAGAAAGAAATAATAAGTCACAGCTTCGAAAAAGAAATAATAGGTCACAGCTTCGAGAAACTGAGTTATGAGTCTCTTACAATGAGAGAGAGAAATTCCTCTAGTCAAATGAATACAAATGCCACATTGGTTAGCTACATCATCATATTATCAGAGCTATTAACGAAAATCAGCCAAAGTTATTTCTTTGTGCTAAAAATTAAAATCAATGACTTTAAGTAAAAAATTGAAGTTCAATGACCATAAGTGAAATTTACCTCTCAAACTCCCCTCTTTTTAGTTCATTTTTTTAATACATTGTATGGTAAAAAGCTCAGAAAAATGGTTCAATTATGATCTTCTTGGCAGAGACCCAATTCCGGGTTTTGGCTATTTGGGAAAAAAAAATTCTTTGAGATGCGATGCAATCCCTGTTTCGAGTATCAATTACATTGTCAAGCAAAGCCACCGAACGACACGCACTATGCAAACACAAGCTTCTCTCTTACTTGCTAAACCAGTCAACAATAACTCCCAAAATTTCATCGCCTGATAGAGATCATAGCGCCAATTCCAACCTCGCACGCTCCAATTGGCTTATCACGAGATTGTGTAAAGAACGAAAAATTAATGAAGCACGACAAATGTTTGATAAAATGCGTGAAAGAGATGTTGTTACGTGGACAACTATGATCACTGGATATGTCAAATGCGGGTTGCTTGCGGAAGCGAGGAGGTTGTTTGATAGAGCTGATGCGATGAAAAATGTGGTCACATGGACTGCTATGGTTAGCGTATATGTGATACGGAATCGTATTTTTGAAGCCAAGAAGTTGTTTGAGGCAATGCCAGTGAGGAATGTTGTTTCATGGAACACCATGGTTGAAGGGTATGCGCAAAGTGGGGAAGTAGATAAGGCTCTTGAGTTGTTTGATAGAATGCCTGAGAGGAATGTGGTTTCATGGAACATAGTGATCACAGCATTGGCACAATGTGGGAGGGTGGAAGAGGCAAGAAGATTGTTTGATGAAATGCCTAAAAGAGATGTGATTTCGTGGACAACAATGGTGGCAGGATTGGCCAAGAATGGGAGGGTTGATGAAGCCAGGGAGGTTTTTGAGAGGATGCCAGAGAGGAATGTGGTGTCATGGAATGCAATGGTTACTGGGTATGCGAAGAATAAGAGGTTGGATGAGGCTCTTGATTTGTTTAAGAGAATGCCTGAAAGGGATCTGCCCTCATGGAACACGATGATCACAGGCTTTATTCAGAATGGGGAGTTAGGGAATGCAATGAGGGTGTTCAATAAGATGCCTGAAAAGAATGTTGTGTCATGGACTACAATGATTACTGGGTATGTCCAAGAGGGGGAAAGTGAAGCAGCATTGAAGATCTTTACGGAAATGATAAGGGATGGTCAAGTGAAGCCTAATGAGGGAACATTTGTGAATGTTTTGGGTGCTTGCAGTGACTTGGCAGGTCTTGGTGAGGGGCAACAAATTCATCAGATGATAAGTAAAACTGTCTATCAGGATATGACTTTTGTTGTATCTGCACTCATAAATATGTACTCAAAATGTGGCGAATTGGGTTCGGCAAGGAAGATGTTTGATGATGCAGCAACTCACCCGAGGGATTTGGTTTCTTGGAATTGTATGATTGCAGCCTATGCACATCATGGGTGTGGAAGTGAAGCAATTGAATTGTTTAATGAAATGCGATCTCTAGGGTTTAAACCTGATGGTGTTACCTATGTGGGGTTGCTCTCTGCATGTAGCCATGCTGGTTTGGTGGAGGATGGACTATCATACTTTGATGAGCTTCTGGAAGACAGGTCCATACAAGTAAGAGACGATCACTACACATGTTTGGTTGATCTATGTGGTCGTGCAGGGAGGCTCAAGGAGGCTTTTGATTTAATTAAGCAGCTTGGAATTAAGTCTTCATCCTCCATTTGGGGGGCACTTCTAGCCGGATGTAATGTCTATGGGGATCTGAAAATAGGGAAGCTGGCTGCAGAAGAACTCGTGAAGGAAGAGCCAGAGAATGCAGGCACTTACTTACTGTTGTCTAACATATATGCTTCCAGTGGGAAATGGGGAGAAGCTGCAAGAGTGAGGTTGAAAATGAAGGAAAAAGGATTGAAGAAGCAGCCTGGTTGTAGTTGGATTGAAATTGGGAATAGAGTTCATGTGTTTTTAGCTCGTGACAAGTCTCATTATCAGTCGAATCTTATTTATTCTTTACTCCATGATCTTAATGCGGAAATTAAGAAGGCATGGTATGTAGCAAACAGCGATTTTATAGTAGATGAGGAATTTTAAATAATATAGATTTTACAATTTTTTTGTGCTACTAAAGTCAATTGATAACTTGTAAGTTTGATATTTGAGCTGACAGTTTCATCTTGTAGCCAGCGATTTTCATTGATCAAGAAACAGGATAAATGTTGGTCAGTTGATAGCTTAGGAGGAAATCAATAATGTAAAGGTTGCAGAGGAAGTGTTATTGTTTCTTCAGCATTATAACACTAATTTCTTCAATTTATCCATTATTACAGATTCATTACTCCAAGCAATTCTTGATCTTTGGTATAAGCATTATGATTATATCCATTTGTCACATATTATTAAGAAGGCAGTTCATTGCTGCTATAAAATATATTTATTATACTATATTTATTATACATTAGTCTTTTTATAACACATACGTTGCATATGTGTTTTTATCATTTTAATAAGTAATTATTTTTTATAAATTCATAATTTTTTAAAATAAAATGTTTCATTTTATTTAATTTTCAATATAATTTAAAAAAAATATTAAAAATCTAATAATAGTTAAAATTCTATTGTTATATTAAAATTTCACTAAAAAAATTATTTTCTTAAATGGCAAAATAACTATACTAATAATAATACCAAAAATAATAAAAAAAAAAAGGGTTTTAATTTGAGTGATACGTTTTTTTCTTCTTTTTTAGGGTTCTTATGTCTTCTGATAATTACCCTTTATGATATGAAATAATTTTTTTTTCCTAAATTAGCCCTAGTATATTCATAATGCACTTTATTGAATATATTATTTTTTTTATTTAAAAAAGCATAATAATTCTTAATATCTCATAATTTTAAAACAAAATTATACATTTTCAAAATATAGTATTAAAATTAATAATTATTATTAAATTTATATTTGAAATTTTTATGCGAATTAAAAACCCGAAATTATTTTGTAAAAACGTGATAAGATTACATAAATAAATAAAATTTAATAAAAAAACAAAAAATGGAATATAAATATAAATTTACTGTTTTCTAAATAAATAAGAGAGAAGATTAGATTTATTATAAAAATTTT
This sequence comes from Hevea brasiliensis, assembly GCF_030052815.1. NCBI lineage: Eukaryota > Viridiplantae > Streptophyta > Magnoliopsida > Malpighiales > Euphorbiaceae > Hevea > Hevea brasiliensis. Next base: position 25,912,419 of record NC_079495.1, on the reverse strand, counting down.
TCATTATAAAATTTATATTTTTTTTTTATCAATACATAAATGTTATTACACAATTTTAAATTAATTCATGTACAATTTATATAACCATTGTTAAAAATAAAATGTTTAAAGGTTTAAAATCATCAATTATCATTATTATAGATAAATATTACCAATATTACTGAGCATACAACTTTTATGGTATATATTTTGATTCTTTATGATACTTAATATGAGGAATATATAGAATGTATAAAATATATTATAAATAAATTTTATAATTTATGTGAGATATTATCTATTTAATGAGTCATCAAAATGGTGTTGAATTGATACAAGTATTTGACGCCACATTGAAATAGCATTATATATGTATCTTAATAATATTATGAGTGGTTTAATAAGAAATAAATACTTTTTTTTTTCTTTTTTAATAGATGAACCATACAAACACTATGATAAAAACAAAAAGAAAAACAATCCAATGTATGTAAAAACTGCATAATTATAATTTTTTTTAAAAAAATAAAGTAAAATTTCTATATCATATGAGTTATCATAAGTTTTATATTTAGATATTTTAATTTTATCTAAAATTTTTAATTATATCATTTTATTTGATATTGTAAAATTAATATAAATTCTATCTAATAGACTTAAATTTGTCATAATTGAAATGAAGCATTAATATTTTATTAATCATTTCAATAAATTTACTTTTAAATTTTTATAAATAAAAATAATTTTTTGAAAATAAGAAAATATTGTTTTGCAGATAATAATAGTAATTAGAATTGATTTGTATGATTATTTTATTATTTTATTATTTTTATTATATTAAACTTTATTAATTCATTTAATGATAATTGTGAATAAAATAAAATTTATTTTATAAAAATAAAATTATGATAAATATTTTAAAATTTTTAAAGAAATAATATTGACCAGATATATTATTATTATTATTATTATTATTATTATTATTATTATTATTATTATTATTATTATTATTATTATTATTATTATTATTATTATTATGCTTTGTGAGGATCTCCGTATTAATGTTTTATAATTTGATTAATTATTTTATAATGATTAATTTAAAAAAATTAAACAATTTCAGCTTTAATTCTAATAAAATACAAACAATAAAAACTTTTAACGCAAAGTATCATTTATGTTTGAATGGGAATGTAGAAGTTTAATAGGATTTCTAATAAAAGTATAATTATTTTTAGAATAGAGCTAAAATTTCATTTTTATTTTTAATTTATATTATTAATTTTATTTAATATTGATAATAAAAAATTAAGAGTATTATAGTCCTTTCAAAAGTTCACTCTCGTTCATACATTTATATATATATATATATATATTAGTAATGTGCAAAGTACATTATTTATACTCGTTATATATATTTGTGATTTAATTTTTTTATACATATTTTTTTTAATTTTTGCTATAATATAATATTAGTAAAATATATTAATTTTCAATAATAAATTTTTAATATGTCGCGTGCTGAATTTTTTTATTTAAGAATATAAATAATAAAAAAATTGTAAAAAAATTTTATTTAATATAATAAAGTTCATTTATATTAAATTACAACATTTGAAATTTTTTTATCTAAATATTTAATACACTACTAACAATAAATAAATATTATGAAAAGGTTCATAGATATTATTCTATAGTATTTTAAAATAATGTTAACAACATATATTTTGTTGTTTTGGACAATACATATTTTGATGATGATAATAATAATAACTATAATGAAATAATAATAATAATATATCAATTAAAATCATTTATTATTTTAAAGTTGTAGTGCTTATAATAAAAAAATGCATAAAAAATGCTTAAGAAATATTACTTAATAAATTAACGTAATAAAATTTTTTACTATTTTTTTAAAGTAGTGTTCATAAAAAAAAAAGATATTAATAAAGATGTAAAAAAAATTATAATTAATTATATTTATATATGTGCATTTTAGTTCCTATTGAAATAATTCTAATGTATTTATCACTAAGTGTAACTATTATTAAAATAATATTGAAATTTAATTTATTTTAACTATTGCAATATTAAAAACTGAAATTTTTAGGAATTTAGTGCCAATATTTTGTCACTAAATATTATTAGCGACAATGCTACATGGCTTTGTTTATAAAGTATTAGCAACGAATTTTGTGTCGCTAAAAGACGATATAGTATGGATAAATCTCATGGGTAAAGCATTAGAGATTTAATTTGTGTCGCTAAAGGAATTAGCGACGAATATATATGAATTGATTGATGACAAATTATTTTTTGTCGCCATAAATACATTTTTAGCATTTTTGTAAATAATAAAACTAATGAAAGACATTTTTAGAAATCCCAACCTTCCTACTTTTATATATTATATAGAACATTTAATTTTGTAATTATAAATAAATATTTTAAATTATAAAAAAAATAATTAAATAAAATTTAAATATAAATAGGACTAAAAATTTTAAATTTATATAAATTTTAAAATTAATTAGATAATAAAAAATAATATAGTTATAAATAATAAAAACAAGAAGGGTATTTTGGGAAATCCAAATATTTCCCCTCCTTTATACATCTATATATTATTAGTTTTTATGTTAAAGTGCGTTGCCTATTGATTTGTTTGTTATATAAATTCATGATTTAAATTTTTTATATAATTTTCTTTTAATTTTTCGTAATATAATAGTAGCCGATTAGTTATTTATTAATATGATTATATTTTACTTCTAATTAAAGTTGATTTAAAAAAATTATAAGAAAATAAAATTAATAAGTTATATTACTTTAGTCAATTAAAATATTATAAATAAAACATATAAAATAAAAGTTTGAATATATATTACTTTAGTAATTAAAACATTATAAATAAATTTATAGAAATATGATTATTTTGATTTTATAAATTAAAATTTATTATTTACTAAAAGTTATTTTGAAAATAGTTTCAATTTTTTTGATAAAATTATTATAGTCCATTTAGAATAGAAATTGTAAGAAAAAAAATGTGTTTTATTGCTTCACTTTATCTTAATGTAATAAAAATTTTAAAACTAATATTTTTTTATACATATGTTTAAATTCTGTATTTTGGTAAATAATAAAAATAATAAAGGGTGTTTTTCGAAATCACAATGTTCCTTCTTCCCACTTTTTATTCAACTTTTTGTTGTTATAGCTAATATTTTAATTTTTGAGAATTTTATCTCAATTTTAAATATTTATTATTTTTAATAAGTAATTAAAGTTGAAATAAATCGACAATAAAAATTATATTATGTCAATTGATTAGAAGAAAAATCAATAACCAAAATTACATCAAATTAATAAATTTAAATTAATTTTGACTATAGATTAAAAAAAATTTTAAATCATGCTAAAATTGTCAAAAAAAGCTATAATTATAAATATTTTTTTAAAAATATTATTTAATATTAAGCTTAAAATTACATATTATTATTTACTATTAACAAAATTATTTATAAGTTAGGATTTTTATTTACATAAGTATTTTTTGAAATTAGTTTATAGTAAGACTAAGATTTTATTATGTTAATTGTTATAAATTAAAAAATTATAAAAATAATTTGATCAGTTCATAAATTCTCTCATTTATATTTTTATATTTATTAATTAATTATTAGAAAAGAATATAAGACTATAAGTAAAAAAAGTTAGATCAATGATTGAATGAATTTTTATAATATATATATATATATATATATATAATTTAAAAAAATAAAATATTTAAATAAAAAAGTATATATGGAAAATATATTATTAAAAACTTAAATTATATAATTTAAAAATGTACTATTATAATTATCTATTGTATATTAATTTTATTTTTTAATATAACTTTAAATACTTAATATTTACATAATTAAATAAAGCTAAATAACAAAAACAAAATCAAAAACCTTTAAGTCAATTATTAATTTTAGTCAAAACTTTTAATTTTATTAATATATTAAATAATTTTAGTACTTTTATTAATTTTAACAAGTTCATGTTAATAAATAAATAAATAAATAATATATCTAATATTATTTTCTTAAGTTTTTTGTCTTTCTCTTTCAGCTTACACTTTTAATTCACATATTTCTTATTATTTTATTTCAAATTTAAAGAAAAAAAATTAAATATATAAACATAAAATATGAATATATAACATAATCAAAATAAATATGATTATAATTTTCAAAATGATAAAAAAACTAATTAAAATAATTTTTTTATCAATTTAATAATAACTAAAAAATTGATAAAAAAAATAAAAGGATTAACTAACATTAATACTGTATGCAAATATTTGAATTGTTTTTGTTAATTAATAATTCAATTAGGCTAATAATTAAAATTGAAACTAATATAAAAGTTTGAGATTAAATTTACAAAATTAAATGATTTAGCTAAAATTGAAAAAACTTATAAACGTTTTGAGTCATTTAGCCATTAAATAATAATATAAAAGTTAATTAAATAGATAAATTTTAAAATAAATGAACATTTAAATTTGATATTACAATTTTTTATTATATTTAATACCCTATCAAAATTTATTTTTATTTTAAAAAATTAATTATTCAAATAAAGTTTAAATAGTTTTTATAAATAGTATTTTTAAATAATTTTAAAAAAATTTAAAAATTATAATATTTTATTGGCATAAAAAAATAAAATTCATTTGAAAATAGGACTAATTATTAAAAAAAAATTCTAAGCACTTTTGGTTAATTTTATTCTATTTGTAGTTTTATTCTATTTACCCAATCAAAATTAAATGCAATTATAATAATTTTATTAAATTTTTGAATAAAATTAATTTTTTAATATGATATTAAAAATAATTTGAGAATATAAAAATATTATATATATTTGTTTTAAAGAAAATGAAATAAATGAAATTCTAAGTTTAGTCAAATCTATATTTTTATCAATATCAATAATTTTAAAAAGGATTTATATATTTCTGACTAATAAAGTGATTCTTCTACTTGAATTAGATTAAAATTTTAAATTTTAAATTTTAATATTTAGTTAAACCTTATCTCTTACTAATATTTATATATATATATATATATATATATTTTCTAAAATGACTAGAAATTTATAAAAAATAAAATAGTTATAATTGAATATGATTAGAATTGTATATCAATTGATATAAATGTAAATTTTTATTTAGCTAAATATTTAATTTTTTTAATAATAATTTTATAATTATGTGAAGGATATTTTTATTTCTCCTATTATTCTCCTTACTTTCCACTTATATATATATATATATATATATATATATATATATATATATATATATATATATATATATATATATATATATATTAAGCAGAATTATTATTAAGAAAATATTAAAATTTTAATTAATATTAATTATTGTAATATTAGGAATTGAAATTATTAGGTATTTAGCGACAAATAATTTGTTGCTAAAAGTTATTGGCTACAGTATAATACATTGTAAAAATAACATTAGCAGGGATTTAGCGACATCTTTTGTGTAGAAAGCTTATTATTAGCGACTTACCTTTTATCGCTAAATGGTATTGGCAATGAAGTGATATGGTTAGCGACAAATATATGCTATTGGCGACGAATTATTTCTCTGTCGCTATAAATATTTTTTTTGTATTTTTTTAAATAATAAAAATAACGAAAGATATTTTTGGAAATCTTAATCCTCCCGACTTTATATATTATATAGAATATTTAATTTTATTATTATAAATAAATATTTTGAATTATAAAAAAACTTAATTAAATAGAATTTAAATACAAATAGGATTAAAAATTTTAAATTTATATAAACTTTAAAATTAATTAGGTAATAAAAAAATAGTTGTAAATAATAAAAATAATGAAGGGTATTTTGAAATATATATATATATATATATAATATAATATATATTTACTTTTTAAATATAAATTTTAAATCAAGAGACTCTTATTAATAACATAAAATATTAGAAACTTAATCGTTTTATATTAAAAATATTGTAAAGTGCATTTAGATAATTTTTCTAATTAACTGTAATTTAGATGGAAAATTATATGGAGAGATCAATTTGCATATATAATAAAAAGTGATAGACTATATTTTTTTAATATTTTAAATACAGGAATTAATTAAGTTATAGGTTTCTTCAAATTTCAAAAACTATATTGTAATTTATCCTTTAACTTTCCTAGATTCAATTTTACTCCATGATTATAATTGCAACCTATCTTAAATATTGAAATTTATTATTTAAAATTAAAATATTTGGCAATAATTAAAAAATAATGTAAATGTTTTCCTTTTAGATCTAATTGACTTCTTTAAAAAGATAAAGGTGAATGAGTTAGTGATTTAGTCACTTAACAAGCTGATTAGATGAAGAAGAACTCAGGATAACAGGAAAAAAAAAATTAATAATAGAAATCAGTGGATTGGCTCAGATATTATGTAAAGAGCAAAAGAGGCTGGAAGGTTTTTTACATTGATTATGTTTACGTATAAGTAATTATGAAGGCTGTGATAAAGTTTACTAAGCGTTTGGTGCAAGGATAAGCATGAGATACATTAAGAATCCTTTTCAAAAGTCGGATTGCTCCAGGTTATAATATAAGATTGAGAGGCTAAGGAGAATTTATCATAATGGTGTAAATTCTTTCTCAGTTAATCTGATGAAGGATAATATCCATTAATTATAAAATTAGGAATTCAGAAAATTATATCCTTTATAGGTTAGTCGTAATTGAAATCTTGTACGCAAGATTTATCATGGGACCAAGTATATCAATTACATCAATTCGTAATTGTAAGCCATCAGATTACATTGAACGGAGAAACTCGAAACATGCATAGCCTAACTTGTAGTAACATCTCTTTTTTCATTCCTCCCTTCCTCGAACCCTAGTAGTTGCCATCACTACGTTAGTTCTTAGCACTCTCTTGATCGAAATTAAAACAAGAACACGAAAACAGACACAAACACTAATTTAAACCTTATTTTGAAAGAAAGAAACCAGTTGTTTCTTGAGCGATGCTGTGGATCAGGGCCTCCGGGGCTCACCCTATCAGGATACTCATGCCCATTTCTGTTTGCTTCACTACTTGCGAACTGGTTCAAGGCCTCGTACAATTCCCTTACGTTCTTCTTCTGAACCATGGAATTCAGAGGACGGCTTACCGGCCTTGCAAAGAAAAGCAAGAACAGAATCATTAGGCACACTAATCTTGACATATTCATTGAACTTAATTTCTGGTTTGATACGAGACTAAGCATGGGTTCATGCCCAATTTATAGACTTCTAAAATTCTTATCTTATACTTTCTTTTAATCAGAATGATAGTGGAGATGATGACAGCTTCATTATCAATAATTAAAAAATCTTAATTTCTGGTTTGATATTAGACTGGAGCAATGGCTTATGTATGCCTATTTAATCAGAAAGATAATGGACTGGACAGGGTGTAATTCAAATGAATCATTTATCAAAATAAATAATAATAAAAAGTAAAATCAATCACGGCCAGCAATCTTGATTCTTGATTTGTCAGCTTACGTGGAGCATAATTCGTTTTTCTTGGCTGAGTTAACCGCCTCTCTTTGCATGATATGAGAAAATTATAAAATAATTACCTTATGATTTTGGGCATTTTTTATTAGAAAATTTTTATCTAAATTCGGCTCATTTTAAATTTAAAATATAATTATATAGAATTCATGTGTTTAATAAGTAAATTTTTTCATATACTTTATATTTTAAATTCATAATAGATCAAATTTAAATAAGAAAAAACTTCTTTTTTTTATCAAGGTTGCATACTGTTATCCTCAAATTAAAGTTATGACAAAGATATTTTTAATTGAATATTTAATATTTAACAATGTAAACTTAAACATAATGCTCTATTTAAGAAAACACAAAATCACTTTTTTTTTTTTAATTTTTCCCTTAATTAGGATAAAGTATAATTGACGATCGGACTGTATATGCATCGGTTTGAGCAAGTCCATTATATTTAGTCTAATTAAATTGATAAAAATGATTTTGAAAGTATTCAAATTGAAATTAGTAAATTAAATTATAAAATTTGATACGTTTAATTTTCACTTCAAGCAGATTGGGTTTGATTTAATGATTTTTACTTCTTTTAACAGTTTTTAGATTTTTATAATTTAACTCTTACTAAATTTTTCGTATATTATCATATATTATTGAAAAATAAATATTAATTTAAAATATATTATTCAATAAAATAAATAAAGTTAAAAAAGAAATAAGTTATTATACGTTTAATCGATTTGGGCTTGGTTTGGATTAAACTCTCATCGGAGGTAATTAAAATGGGAAACAATTGAATAGCCAAGTAGGTCATGGTGGTCGGTGGAAGGATTATCCATTTTATGGATTCCACTAGGAGCTAATGACCTCATCATAAACATTATGCTTTAAAAAATTAATTCATTTAAAAAAAATCCTACTTTTAAAAAATAAGTTATTTTTAAATTTTGATAATTTTATTAAAATATAAAAACACACACACACACACACATATATATATATATATATATATATATATATATATATATATATATATATATATATATATATATATATATATATACCATTGATTTAACATTATAATCAAATAATAAAAAATAATTTTATAAAAAATATGTTTTTAAAAATTATTTTTTATAAAAAATATTTTTTATATATAAATTATTTTATTTTTCATATATAAGTTATTTTTTACAAAATAAATAAAATCTTTAAATTTTTAATTGAATTGAGTATTTATCATACCAAAGTTAATTTTATGCCCAATTTTAGATTGATCTTACGTTTGTCTAGTGCTCTTATATTTCACCACATATTAATAGTGCATGATTGTATATTGATAGAATCTAATTACACGCTTATGTTTCATGTTAGCAATTTGATTATATCCCATATGCTTAGAGCTTAACATGCCACAACGTCCGGCGATGCTGTGGATATAATTTTTTATTATTAAAATTTTTACAATATTATTAATAAATAAATTTTTATATCTATATATTTTAAGCAAAATAAATATTATTTATAATTTATTAAAGAAGTTATTTAATTATTTTTATATATAAATAAAATTGATTGTTTAATATATATATATGTGAAATTAATTACTTAATACTATAATTTATATTATATTTTAATAATAATAATAACAAAGATTATTTTTAAGATAAAATGGAAAAGGTTGCACTTTCACTGGTTTTAAGAATAATAAAATTATATATATTTTTTTTATTACTAGAGTATTCTCTCTCTATATATATATATATTATGGTTTTATAAAAAATTAATTCTTTTAATATGGTCTAGAAAATATTAATTTTTTCAAAATTTGTGGTTATTTCTTCTAATAATACTTTTTCTAGGGATAGAATCTAAGTTTTTTTTTAAAAAGCGTAACAATACTTATTAGTAAAATTGCCTTCTTTTTTCTTAATGTAGTAGAAATAAGAAACTGCTAAAATGATTACAATAATGAATTACATTTTATTATAAATAAAATTATTATATTATTTTAATGAATAATAATAATAATTAAATAGTTTGAAAGCAATTGATACAACTCAACTCAACTCAACTAAGCCTTTATCCCAAAAATTTGGGATCGGCTATATGGATTCGCTTTCTCCATTCTGAACGATTTTAGGTTAAATCCTCAGAAATGTGTAATGCTTCTAGGTCATGTTGTACTACTCTCCTCCAAGTCAATTTAGGTCAACCCCTTTTTTTCTTTCTATCCTCTAACCTAATGTGCTTTACGAGCCTCCGTATGTCTACGCTTCACATGACCAAACCACCTCAATCTCCTTTCTCTCAACTTATCTTCAATTGGCACCACTCCTACCTTTTCTCTAATACTCTCATTACGGACTTTATCTAGTCTAGTATGGCCACTCATCCACCTTAACATTCTCATCTCGGCAACTCTTATCTTAGATGCATACGACTCTTTCAGTGCCCAACACTCACTACCATATAACATAGCCGGTCGTATGGCTGTACGGTAAAATTTTCCTTTCAATTTATTGGGAATCTTACGATCACATAAAACTCCCATGGCACGTCTCCACTTCAACCATCCGGCTTTAATCCTATGACTAACATCCTCCTCACATCCCCCATCTACTTGAAGGACTGAGTCTAGATATTTAAAGTGATTACTTTGGGACAGTACCACACCATTCAAACTAACTCCTTTCCTATCATCAGTTTGGCCTTCACTGAACTTGCAATGCATGTATTATGTCTTCGTTCTACTTAACTTAAAACCCTTTGACTCTAGAGTACTTCTCTAAAGTTCTAGCTTTCTATTGACTCCTTCTCGTGTCTCATCTATTAGAACAATATCATCCGCAAACATCATGCACCAAGGAATACTCTCTTGTATATGTTTCGTCAATTCATCTAAAACTAATGTAAAAAGGTAAGGGCTTATGGCTGATCCTTGGTGTAATCCAATTGAGATCGAAAAATCTCTTGTGTCCCCTCCCACTGTGCACACAATAGTAGTTGCTCCTTCATACATATCTTTCAATACTTGTATGTACCTAATAGATACCCTCTTTTGTTCTAACACATTCCATAAGACCTCTCTTGGAACACTATCATAAGCCTTCTCCAAATCAATAAAAACCATGTGTAGATCTTTCTTCATATCTCTATATTTCTCCATCAAGCTTCTAATGAGAAAGATAGCTTCCATAGTTGAATGACCGGGCATAAAACCAAATTGATTGAGAGAGATAGAAGTATCATGACATAGTCGATGCTTTACAACTCTCTCCCACAACTTCATAGTATGGCTCATGAGTTTAATTTCCCTATAATTTGAGCAACTCTGTATGTCTCCCTTATTTTTAAAAATAGGTACTAAAATACTCTTCCTCCATTCATTAGGCATTTTCTTTGAGTTTAAAATCTTATTAAATAATTTAGTTAACCATGCCACTCCCATATCTCCCAAATACTTCCACACTTCAATTGGTATTTCATCGGGTCCACAGGCTTTACCCACTTTCATTCTCTTAAGTGCTTTCTTTACTTCTAAAGATCTAATCCTTCTAGTATAATTCACATTCTTTTCTATTGTCCTATAATCTATATTCACGCTACTACCATTTTGACTATTATTAAAGAGATCATTAAAATAATTTCTTCATCTTTCTTTAATGTCCTCATCTTTCACCAACACTTTTCCTTCTTTATCCTTAATGCACCTAACTTGATTGAGATCTTGACATTTCCTTTCTCTCCTCCTTGCTAATCTATAAATATCTTTCTCCCATTCTTTAGTTCCAAGTTTCTCATATAACTTTTCAAAGGCCTGTGCTCTTGCTTGACTAATTGCCTTTTTTGTCTCATTCTTTGCTATCTTGTACTGTTCATATGCCTCATTATTATCACATTTAGGTAATTTCTTATACCATTCCCTTTTTCTCTTCACTGCCTTTTGTACTTCCTCATTCCACCACCATCTCTCTTTTGAGGGTGGTCCATGTCCTTTAGACTCTCCAAGTACTTTTCTTGCTACTTCTTTAATCTTTGATGCCATCTGTATCCACATATCATTGGCCTCCATATCCAGCTTCCATACTTCGGACTCGAGAAGCTCATTTTTGAACTTCACTTGCTTTACTCCTTTGAACTCCCATCACTTTGTTCGAGCTACACTATTTCTTCTGACCTTACTTGAATTGTTCCTAAACTTGACATCCAAGACCACCAACCGATGTTGACTTATTAAAGCCTTTCCTGGAATGACCTTGCAATCCTTGCATAGAGCTCTATTTGTCTTCCTGGTTAAGAGGAAGTCGATTTGGCTTCTATGTTGCCCACTTTTGAAAGTCACTAAATATGACTCTTTTTTTATAAAGTAGGTATTTGCTAGTATTAAGTCGTATGCCATAGCAAAATCCAGGATGCTTTTTCCCTCCTCATTTCGACTGCCAAAACTAAAACCTCCATGAACATTCTCATACCTTGTCTATCACTTCCTACATGTACATTCAAATCTCCACCAATGAAAACATTCTCTTCATTCGGTTTGAAAGCAATTGATATTAAGATAAAAATTGAAATGAGAAAACTTATTTGAATTGATATATATATATATATATATATATATATATATATATAGAGAGAGAGAGAGAGAGAGAGAGAGAGAGAGAGAGAGAGAGAGAGAGAGTAAGAACTCATATAGGTGGGTTTAAATAAATAAGCAATTTCCATTAAAAAGAAAAAAAAAATGTAAAGAAGAGTTGGCGTGGGTGCTCACCTAATTAGTGGTTTAACTTTAAAATAAAATAAATAAACCATTAAAAAAAATAAAGAATTAGAAGAGTTCGCGTATGTGGTCTTATTAGTTTAAGAGCAAAGGAGCAAAGGCGTACTTTTAGTATTCTTAATACATATTATATATAAATATTAAATTAATTTTAATTATGATTTTATTATTTAAATTAATTTTAAATTTTATATAAATTTAAAATTATTGATTTTAAAATTTATATAAATTTGAAATTTTTAATCTTAAATATAAAATTTTATAAGAAGTAATTAACTAAATTAAAAAATTAATAAAAGAAAATTAAAAAATATAATTAACCTATAATCGATAGTATTCTATAATTTATAATCTATATTATATATAAATGTATGAAGGGAGAATATTAATTTTCTCAAAAATATTCTCTATTTTTTAAATTAATTATAATTATATTTTTATTATTTAAATTCATTTTATGTTTGAGTAAATTTAAAATTTTTAGTCTTAGTTATACTATAATTTTAATTAAACATAAAATTATATAAGAATTAATTAACTAAAATAAAAAAAATTAATAACTAAATATATATGTATATATATATATATGAAGCGAGAAATATTGGGACTTTTAAAAATGCCTTTTATTATTTTTATTATTTATCAAAATATTAAAAATATATTTATAGTGATAGATAAATAATTTATTGATAATAAACTGTAGCTAATTAATATAACTTCGTTGCCAATAATATTTAGCGATAAAAGATATGTTTCTAATAATTTAGCAATTAAAAGATTTGCTAACAACATTTAGCAACGCAAAATTTGTCGCTATATCCCAAATAATATGAATTTGTACAATACATAATGGCTAATAAATTTTAGCGAGAGATTATCTGGCGCTAATATATAATAATTTTAATTTTTAATATTATAATAATTATTATAAATTAAATTTTTAATATTATTTTAATAATAATTCTACTTACCCTAGGAAAATATATTACAATTCTTAATATAGTAATTTTATAATTTTAATTCTATAAGTGTTATTAATTCTTTAAAAATTATTTAATTTATTTTTACAAAACTAATAAAAAAAATTGAAACACTGAATATTTCTCTTGTTAATTTATTTTTTTAACTGTTTTAAATATTATAAATTTATAATATTAAATTTTATTTTAATTTTTGAATAAAAAATATTTTATACATATAAGTGGAAAGGAGGGAAATAATAGGAGAAACAAAAATATCCTTCATAATAATAAAATTATTCTTAAAAAAGTTTAAATACTTAATTAAATAAAAATTTACATTTATATCAATAGATATGCATTTTGAATCCTATTCAGTTATAACTTTTTTATTTGTTATAGATTTTTTGTTATTTTAAAAAATTATAAATATTAGTACAAGTTTAGCAAAATATTAAAATTAAAAATTTTAATTTTTAATTCTATTAGTTATAAATACATAGCCTTTCTTTTTTTAAAAAATTATTTATATTGATAAATATTAGATTTAACCAAACTTAAAATTTATTTTTATATATAAATAAATTTTCAATTATTTCCTTTTCATTATAAATAAAAATAAAAAATAAAAAATATTTTTATATTCTCAAATTATTTTTCAATATAATAAATTAAAAAGTAATTTTTATTGAAAATTTTAATGAAATTATTATAATTATATTTTAATTTTGATTAATTTAGATAAATAAAATGAAACTATATATAGAATAAAATTGAATAAAATTTTAGATAAGATTAAAAAGTGCTTAGAATTTTTTTTTATTAATTAGTGTTATTTTCAAATAAATTTTGTTTTTTATGCCAATAAAATACTATAATTTATAAATTTATTTAAAATTTTAAAAAATATTATTCATAAAAATTATTTACACTTTATTTAAATAATTAATTGTTTGAAATAAAAATAAAATTTTATTTTGTATTAGAATATAATAAAAAAAATCATAATATTAAATTTAAATGCTCATTTATTTTAAATTTTTATCTATTTAAATAAATTTTATATTATTATTTGATGGCTAAATAATAAAAAATTAAAAAATAAAAATCTGTGTAAATTTTTTCAATTTTAACTAAATTTTTTAATTTTATCAATTTAATTTCAAAATTTCACATTAGTTTCAATTTCTATAATTAGTCTAATTGTATTACTTAATTGATAAAAATAATTCAAATATTTACCTAAATTATTAATATTAGTCAATCCTTTTATTTTTATATCAATTTTAACAATTATTCTCAAATTGATAAAAATATCATTTTAATTAATTTTTTTATTGTTTTGAAAATTATAATTACATTTATTTTGGTTATGCTATTTATTTATATTTTATGTTTAAATATTTGATTTTTTTTTTTACTTTAAATTAGAAATAAAGTGATAAGAAAGATGTGATGAAAGTATAAGTAGAAAGAAAGAGAGAAAAAAATTAAAAATTAAGATAATAATTATAGATATATTATTTATTTATTATTTTTTTATTAACATAAAGTTTGTTAATAAAAATTCTAAAATTATTGAATCTATTAACAAAATTAAAAGGAGTAGCTAAAATTTATAATAAATGAAAAAATTTTGAATTTTTTTGGTCAATTAATGAGTTCATTTATTTTTAATTAAATTTATTGCTAAAATTGAAAATAGTTGGCAAGATTTGTGATTAAATTAATAAAATTAAAAGTTTTGACTAAAATTAATAATTGACATAAAGGTTTTTTATTATTTTTCTCCTTTAGAATTATTTAATTATATGAATATATGAGTATTTAAAATTATATTAAAAATAAAATTAATATAGAATATATAATTATAAAAATGTATTATATAATTTAAGTTTTCATCTATAAATTACAATATATACTTTTTTTAAATATTTCAATTTTTTAAATTTTTTAATTTACATTACATAGAATTATATATATATATATATATATATATATATATTCAATCATTAACCTAATTTTTTTTTACTTATGGTCTTGTATTTTTTTTATAATAATTAATTAATAAATATAACAATATGAATGGAAGAGTTTATGGACTGATCAAATTATTTTATAATATTTTAATTTACAATAAATAATAATTAACATATTAAAATCTTACTTCTATTATAAATCTTATTTTAAAAAATACTTATATAAATAAAAATCCTTATTCATTAAATAATTTTATTAATGGTAAATAATAACATGTAATTTAATAGCTTAATATTAAAAAACATATTTTTAAAATTTTGTAATTATAGCTAATTCTTTTTTTTCTTTTGACAATTTTAGTGTGGTTTTAAAATTTTTTTTTAACATATAGTCAAAATTGACTTAAATTAGTTATCGTTATATAATTTTGACTATTAATTTCTCTTTCATTCAATTGACATATCATAATTTTAACTGTTAATTTATTTTAATTTTAACTACTCACTAAAAATAATAAATATTTAAAATCAAGCAAAAATTCTAAAAAAATTAAAGAATTGACTATAATAGTAAAAAGTTAAAAAAAATTAAAAAGTTGGAAGGAGGAAACATCAGGATTTCTAAAAACACCCTTCATTATTTTTATTATTTATAAAAATAACAAATTAAAACGTAATTAAAAAAAAATTATTAGTACTAAAATTCTTATTGGATTAAGATAAAGTCAAGCAATAAAATACATTTTTTGCCTTACAATCTCTATTTTAAATGGAAGATATCATAGAAGGAGACCAATTAGGAAGGAACAGGATAGGAGGAGGATTAGGATTAGTCCTACTTGTATTTAACTTTAATTAAATATAAAATCTTACAAAAAAATAATTAATTAAAATAAAAAATATTATTTATTAAATAGGAAATTTTTCCCTAGAAAAAAATTTCCATAAAAATTTTATAGATCATATATAGATATTTTAATTTCAAGTTACTAAGGAAAAAAAAACTTTTTTACTTCTTATAGTTGAAAAAAAAAAGGCTATTGAGGCTTTAAAAAAAAAAACTCCTTATTTAGTTAATAATAAAAATTAATATCTTTTTCCAATATATGTAGACATATGTCTTCACTTTGGGAAATGTTTATTAATTTGTGTCACGACTCAACCTATGGGCCGGACCGACACTAGGACCTGGGCCAGCCTAAAGCCCCCGAGGCCCGTAGTAAGCCTAACTATTCCTTAACCCAACTCTAAGGCCCATTTGGGCCCAATTTCAAGAATTCAACCGGACAGAGTCCGGCCATAAAGTGGACCTTTCAACGGGGAGTTTTTGACTTACCCGACCTGTAAGCACAATATATAATCAATTGGGGAGCTCAGCTCACCCTCCACATACTCAATGTCATAAAAATAAATGGGAGCTCAGCTCCCTCATCCAGTCCATCAAACATGCATATAATAATACGTTTACAGGTCCAACATGATAATTATATTACAGACCCAAATCAAATAAATACTTCTAACACATGCAGAATTTCTAGGAGTTAATAAAATTACACAAACATTAATAAACAACCTGCAAAGGAGAAAAGCAGGTTAATCACAACAAAATCCTCCTGTAGCCTGAAAAATAATAAACAGGAGTGAGCGTTCGACTCAGAGAGTAAAATATCAATTTTAACCATAATCTCTATAACTATCTAAAGCTAATGCACCCTGTAGAGTGAAATGCAACATCAGCAATATTTTTATATCATAACAGCAAAAAGGTAATTTGGAGCACTCACACACCCAGTAATGTCAAATCATAAATATATGGGAGCTAATCCCCTATATAGCTCTCTTAAATCCAACCTGTGTCAGCGAAGAAATCAAGCCAGATTTTCGCTTAATAAACCAAATCGGGGTCCTAGCGAAGAACTCAAGCCGTGTCTACCCCGAAGGACCGGGTCCCAGCGAAGATCTCAAGCCGTGTCTACCCGTCCTGTCCATAACCAACACTATACCACACGCACGCCAACGCACGCACACTGCTCCAAATTACCACAACAACATCCATGGCACTTTAACAGTTGTGAATGCAACATAAAACGTGTCTAGAGTTTAACTACATAGATATTTGCATATAAGTGATGCATGGGCATACTTGAACATATAATAATATCAAAATTACAATTAAAATTAATATTTTACTCACAGACTTGACAGCAGTCATTGTGGCGGCTGGGCTGATGAAGAAGGCTGTCTCGGCTCACCTGACAATTTTACTACAATTATTTAATACAATTGACTCAATACAAACCAAGAAAAGACCAAATACGTCCTAAGTCGTACCGAAAATCCGGCAGAGTCTCCCCTATACCTAGGACTTACCCAACCTGCAAATGGGTTTAAAATACACTTCTATATCCACCAACCATATACCCACAACTCAATCATATCACACAGCCCCTCCTGGGCCCATCCAAACAGTCATCAATCACAATATGTAAAATTACAGTTCGGTCCTTGTAATTAACTCTTTTTGCAAAAACTATCCAAATAAACTCTAAAAATTCTAAAACTTTGCCCCGCGGTCCTTAGCAATATTACTAGGTTATTACAAAAGGAATCATAATTTTCTGAGCTACCACGAATATTTTATGGATTTTTAATCCCATTTAAGCACTAGAAAATTACGAAAAAGCAAGGTTCAGGTTTACCTATGCCGATTCCAACTCCAGTGACGCGCTCGGGACATCTGACAATGGTGGGGTAGCCAAAATCTCGATCCAATTCGGAGACTTTTTCGGTAGCCGGTCTGTCTGGCCGAAAATTCACAGACCCAAATAACTATCGAATTTTCACGAATTGAAGGTACCTACACGAAGCCCACAACACGGGGGTTAGTATAAAATTTTTACAGAATTTTCTAAGCTCATTTAATGCTCGAAAAAATACTACGAAGTTCCGTGGGACCCATCAAAAATGGTGTCAGAAAATTTTGAAATTTATATTGCCGCGAAGCTCTCGACTAGTGGAGCACTCTGGTACTCTCGGTTTTCTCGTGGGGTTCACGGTTTGCGAGAAATCTAGCCCAAAAGTCAAAATAGGCTAAAACTTCCCGGATAAAAATTGGACAAACCGCTCGATGGATTTTGGTGTTCTTAGTGTCTATGAAAAGCTCTCGAGGTGTAGATAGTGTTTTACATAAGACCCGACCCAATCGGTGGCTAGATCGGCCGAATTTTGGCCGGGAAGCCGAAACGGCGCGCGCGCATAGGTGGGTCTTCGCGGGTCGTGGGGAGGCGTTGGGGCGGTGCGTCGGTGAGGTGGGGAGACTGGAGAGGCGGCGGCGCAGCCTGGGGGTGAGGGAGGAGAGAGAAAATGGGAGAGAGAGGAGGAGGGACGGGATGTGCGGGGGAAGGGAAGAAAAGAAGAAAAAGGCCGGTTCGATTTGATAGGTTTGATCCGGTTCGATTCGATTCGGCCAGTCCGATTCAAGATACAAAATTTTGAATTTTTACTATGCCTTGGGACCGAAAACGAGGCCCAAAAATTTCGAAAAAAATTCTAGAAAACTCAGAAAAATTCGTAAACTCCAAATATATTTTTAGTTTTGCCACGTGATCTTTAAATTAATTTTTTAAAATCATCAAAGTTTTATATTTTCGGAAAATCGAATCCGATTTCTAAAACCCGAAAAATCTTAAATAATTTCCCAAAATTTAATTAAAATAAAATATCAATATTTACCCAAAAATAATAAATTTAAAAATTAGAGGTGTTACATTCTTCCCCCCTTACAGAAAATTCGTCCTCGAATTTTACACAAGGCAGAATAAAGTACAGAATTACACATTGAATAGATAAGGGTACTTGTTATGCATGTCCTGCTCTGACTCCTAAGTGCACTCTTCCACTGACTAGCTCCAACAGGTAGGCAACTGCTCCAACTCTATCAGTAACCTCAAAAGGTCCAATATACCGAGGTGCCAACTTGCCCTTCTTTTCAAATCTCATGACTCCCTTCATTGGAGAAACCTTCAGGAATACATAATCGCCCACTGCAAACTCCACATCTCTCCGTCTAGGATCTGCATAACTCTTCTGCCTACTAAAAGCTGTTTTCAATCGTTCCCTGATTAAAGGAACCATCTCTGAAGTGTACTGCACTAGGTCTACATCATGCACCTTCACTTCTCCCATTTCTGTCCAACACAGAGGAGACCTACACTTTCTTCCATAAAGTGCCTCATAGGGTGCCATCCCTATGCTGGAATGATAACTATTGTTGTAGGAAAACTCCAACAAAGGTAGCTGATCATCCCATTAACCTCCAAAATCCAAAACACTCATGCGAAGCATGTCTTCCAGTGTTTGGATTGTCCTTTCGGACTATCCGTCTGTCTGAGGGTGCAAAGCAGTACTAAAGTTCAACTGTGTGCCAAGTGCCTCTTGCAACTTCCTCCAAAACTGAGAAGTGAACTGGGGCCCTCTGTCAGATATTATGGAAGTCGGAACTCCATGCAATCTGACTATTTCTAGAATATAGAGTCGGGCGTATTGTGCAACAGAATATGTGATCTTCACTGGCAAGAAGTGAGCTGATTTAGTCAGACGATCTATAATTACCCATATCGAATCATATCCTCGCGTGGTACGAGGCAACCCAGTCACAAAATCTATAGTAATCATTTCCCACTTCCATTCTGGGATAAGGAGCTCTTGCAGCTTCCCTGACAGCCTCTGGTGTTCAAACTTCACCTTCTGACAAGTCAAGCACTTGGACACAAAGTCTGCTATGTCTCTCTTCATGCCATTCCACCAATAGCTATCTTTCACATCATGGTACATCTTGGTAGAGCCTGGGTGGACATTGTACAGTGTATAGTGTGCCTCTTGCATGATTTCATTTCTGAGATTTTCCACATTAGGCACACATATCCTAGAACCTTGCACTAGGGCGCCATCATTGGCAAATCCAAACTCACCACCTTCACCCTGCTGTACTTTTTCTATGATCTTCATCAATTGCTGGTCTCTGTGCTGGAAAACTCTAACCCTGTCTCGCAGGTCTGGTCTCACTGAAAAATGAGCCAACAATACCCCCTCATCTGAAAGATCTAGGATTAGACCTTGATCCATCAACTCATGTACTTCCTGAATCAACGGTCTCTTCTCCGCTGATATGTGCGCCAAACTGCCAGAAGATTTTCTGCTCAAAACATCTGCTGCTACATTGGCCTTCCCAGGGTGGTACTGGATGGTGCAATCATAGTCCTTCAGAAGCTCCATCCATTTTCTCTGTCTCAAGTTTAAATCCCTCTGTTGGAAGATGTACTTCAAACTCTTGTGGTCGGTGTATATCTCGCACACTTCACCATACAGGTAGTGTCTCCAGATTTTTAGTGCAAAGACTACAGCCGCCATTTCTAAATCATGGGTGGGCTAGTTCTGCTCATGCCTCTTCAGCTGCCTTGAAGCATAAGCCACCACTTTTCCATTCTGCATTAAAACACACCCTAAGCCAACTCTGGAGGCATCACAGTACACGGTATATCCTTCACCACTCATCGGTAGTGTCAACACCGGGGCGATGGTTAGACACTCCTTAAGCTTCTGGAAACTCTCCTCACAATCATCTGTCCAAATGAATGAAACATTATTCTGAGTTAACTTAGTTAGGGGAGCCGCTATCCTGAAAAAATCCTGCACAAAACGCCTATAGCAGCCAGCTAGACCCAGGAAACTTCGCACCTCAGTGACTGTTGTAGGCCTAAGCCAATCAGTTACAACTTCAATTTTCTTGGGATCCACTTGAATACCTTCACTACAAACCACGTGTCCCAAGAATGAGATGCTTTCTAGCCAAAATTCATATTTTGAAAATTTGGCATATAGCTGGTGCTCCCTCAAAGTCTGCAACACCATCCTCAAGTGCCACACGTGTTCTTCCTCGGTCTGAGAGTATACCAAAATGTCATCTATGAATACGATAACAAAACGGTCAGAAATGGCCTGAACACCCTGTTCATCAGGTCCATGAAGGTTGCTGGTGCATTAGTGAGTCCAAAATACATCACCAAGAACTCATAATGACCATATCTTGTCCTAAATGATGTTTTGGACACATCCTCATTCCTGATTCTCAACTGATGGTAGCCTGATCGCAGGTCTATCTTGGAAAAGAATCTAGCTCCTTGGAGCTGATCAAACAGATCATCGATCCGAGGAAGTGGATACTTGTTCTTCACAGTCACCTTGTTCAGCTGTCTATAGTCAATACACAACCTCAAGGACCCATCTTTCTTTCTCACAAATAGAACAGGAGCGCCCCAGGGTGAAGTGCTCGGACGTATAAAACCCTTGTCCAAAAGCTCCTGTAGTTGCTCCTTTAGCTCTTTCAATTCTGCTGGTGCCATCCTGTAAGGCGGCATTGATATGGGGTTTGTACCCGGCACAACATCAATGCAAAACTCTATTTCCCTTCCTGGTGGCAACCCTGGAAGCTCCTCAGGGAAGACATCCATGAATTCTCTGACAACAGGAACATTTTCCATGTTGACACCTTCTACAGATGTATCTCTTACCAATGCCAAATACCCTTGACATCCACGCCTCAACATTTTTCTAGCATTAATTGCTGACACCAAATTATATGGAGCTACGCTCCTGTCACCATCAAAGCTAAACTCTTCCACACCAGGTATGTGGAAATACACCTTTTTGTTCCTGCAGTCTAAAGTGGCATAATGAGTTGCCAACCAATCCATTCCCAAGATTACATCGAAATCTATTACTAGTAGAGGAACCAAGTCTGCTGGGAGGATCTTTCCATCCACTACTGGGCTACCTGGAAAAACCATATCTACATCTATGTTGTCACTAAGCGAGGTAGCTACAGACAAAGGGCATTCTAAAGTTATAGGGTTTTTACCCAATCTCATGGCAAACACTAGGGAGACAAATGAGTGCGTAGCACCCGGATCTATTAAAACACGAGCCTCATAGGAACAGACCAGAAGAATACTTGCCACAACTGCATTGGAAGCCTGAGCATCTTGATGGGTCAGGGTGAAAACCCGAGCTTGACCCTTATCCTGAGTGGCAGAACCCTGATACTGACTTCTACCTCCTGATCTGCCTCCAAATCCACGTCCCCTTTGTCCTCGGCCTTGTTGGCCATTGAACTGACTGCCTGCCATGCTGGAAGCACCAAGATACAACTGATGAGGAACATTTGCAATAGAACCCTGTGACCCCATCTGTGGCTCACTGAACACTGGACATTCCCTAGCAAAGTGACCTGGTTGGCCACACCTGAAACATACTCCTGAACCCATCATACAAGGTCTTGAATGTCCTCTTCCACACTGTGCACAAGGTGCAAAGGAGGATCCTAAACCAGACCCAGAACTGCTGTATCCCAAACTATGACCACTGCTGGATCCGTACCCTAGTTTGAATCCTCGAGATTTGTGTCTAAAACCACTCTTCTTGTTCCTACTTCTTCCTCTGTAACTACTCTGGCCTCCGCTATCTGAAGCACCCATGTGGGGAACACCTGAAGAACCCTCTGCTCTATTTTTCTTTGTTCTTCCACTGTCATCTCCGGTGTAGCTAATCTCAATCTGTCTGGCTCGATCAACTACCACATCAAAAGACTGATCAGACATTATGGCCAGGTTTGCATACCTCCTGTCAAGCCCCTTTAGGAACCTCTTCACCTTCATAGTTTCTGTAGCTACTGCTGTAGGGGCATACCGCTGGGCTTCGTAAATTTCAGAGCATATTCATCTACAGACCTGCCATTCTGTCTTAAGGCCTCAAAGGCCCACTGCTTTTGATCTC